>NW_008351958.1:4066181-4095649 GCF_000622305.1 Nannospalax galili | reverse complement strand
ATCTCTGAAATATACCTCCAGCTCATTATATCTTAAATGAATTGTGTATAATTTGTTTTTTTCTATTGGTTTTAAAATTAATTTATATTATCTTTATATTTTACTGAAGTATTACTTTCTTATGTTGCTAATTGTCAGTTTTTGCTTTATGGCTTATGATTTCATCTTGAAATGTGTTCTGTGTTATAGGATTATGACTGGTAATTTAGTCAATTTTTTATGTTTTTGTGGTATTAAAAAAATACTTTTGCATTCTAATACTTCTGAGATTTATGTTTATCAATGTTAGGAACTTAATTTTCCCCCTAGTGGATAGATAATTATATAGCAGTTCAGTACTTGAGAAGCTTGTCAGTGATTTTGCTTGAACAATCTTAAAATTTAAAGTCTATTTTAAACACAGAAGCTTTATTAGCTATGGACAGGTAGGCACGTTTTTCCTAGAAGACAAGAGCTTATGACAGGCACTTTCCTTTGTTCTTTGATTTTTTCCTTGTGGAACTTCTTTTACTTGCAAATTATTCTGAATTCCCCCTCCTGTATTAGTCACTTTTCTGTTGCTGTGATAGAAACACTGATCCAAGCAATTTGCAGAAGGAAGAGTTTATTTGAGCTTATGGTTCCGGGGGAATTACAGTCCATCATGGCAGGGAGGCGTGGTGGCTGGAGGTTGCTGGAGGAGCAGCAGAAGCTAAGCTCTCATATCATGCAGGCACAGGACGCATAAGAGCAACTGGAGATCTGGCAAGGCTTAAGAATTCTAAGCCCACCCCCAGTGACGTGCTTCCTGCAGGATAGCCACACCTTCTAAAACCTCCCAAAACAGCACCATCATCTAGGGACAAAATGTCCCAAACACTTGGAGCCTATGGGGGACATTTTCATTCAAACCACCTTACTTCTGTAGCAGAGAGTAGGGAGAGGAGCTGGGAGAGAGACATACTGTCCAAGTCATTTCTGGGGGCAGGGTTGGAAAGTGTATTGTAGTGGGATGGGTGGACTGTGTTTTACTAGCATAGTGCTGGTTGGCACAGAGCATTTGGACTGGCTGCTGCCATGAGTGCTGATTGAGCAAACTTTTGGTGCTCTAGTGAATTTGGTTCCATTTCTTTCCTGTTTGCTTCCATTCATTGTTCACTCTGCTCATGATCCACTTGCATTTGTCAAGTGTGCTGGCATCAAACCCCGGGCCTTGTGCAAGTGCTCTGAACCGTATGCTTGCTGAACTATATCTCAGCCCTTTTTCTTTTTGAAGCCAAGTCTCACTGTGTAGCTCAGCCTGGACATGAACTTGTGGTCTTCCTATCTCAGCCTCCCAAGGGCTGCAGCTCTAGATGTATGGCTCTAGATGTGAGGTTTTATGTGCTTTCCCTTGCTTCTTTGAAAAGATTCAGCTATCTTGCTCTTGTCTTCTGACCTTGGTGAATTCCTGCTTTCCTTTACTAACCTTTTAAAACCTACCTTTTCATGTCCCCTTTGACTAAGGATTCCCTGTAACAGTCTTGTCATGACATTTACCATATTGTGATTTATTTTATTTGTCTCTTGTGTGTCCTTTCTTCTACTAGACTCCTGGTCAGATTGGAGTCTATAGACAAATCTTGTCTATACATTGAAAACTGAGTCACATAATTTGGTATAGCTTAAAGATTCAAGATCTAGAAAGTCTAGGATATTTTGTGAAAATACAGTGTGTCTAAAATACAGAGTGTATTTATGTTTTGTTGTATATGCATTTACTCTTGGTTATAAACACCTATCTTATAAATATACCTTACCCAAGTTATGGTGAGTTATGTATAAATAATTTCATATCAATTAAGGTGGAACATTCCCTTATGTACCTATGAGAAACTAAGTATAATTTGTACCATGCTTGGGAATTTTTCAGTGGAGACAAATTTATAGAGTTGTGATAAGCCAAGGGAGAACATAATAACTAATGCATTTTTGTCAAAGGATAGTAAACGAATATATATGTATGAGTAAAATCAATTTATCCTGACAGCATTTTAATTTAGAATGTTAGTACTTAGAAAGCAATGAAAAAGTTTATAAAACTACATCAATATTTTCAATATTGTGTTTTAATAGATAGTTATTATTAGGAATTGATTTTTAGTCGTTGATAAATGCCTTAGAGCTTCTCATTTAATGTACATCCATCTAGTTAGAAAAATAATTAAGTGTATTATACTGTGTGGAAAGTGAGATTTGATTACTTACATTCTCAAGACCATAGAGTATGAGTTACAGGTATCTAAAGTAGGCTTTTATTTTTTATTTTTTGATTAAAAGTTTTTTGTTGAGGCAGGACTTCACTATATAACCCCTGACTGACCTGGAATTTGCTATGTAGACCAGGCTGACCTCTCAGAGATCTGTCTGTCTCTGTCTCTAAAGTGCTTGGACTAAAGGTGTGTGCAACCACACCTAGCTAAAATAGGCTTTTAACTATGGCAGTTGCTCCCTCTGAATGGAAAAGTCTTATTCTGTGAAATTGATTACTGTTAATTTTTTATTTAAAATATTCTTTTACTATTTAGCTACCAACATGCTTTGAGATTTACTTCAAAATATATTTAGTGGTGATTATTCTTAAGTTTCATGACAATGTATATCTGTGTAATGTTGTATGTATACCTGTGTAATGTATGTATTTTGCAGCTTTTGCATGGTTACACTTTCCCAGAAAGTAATATTAAGTTTCTCAGTTCTGCCTCCTCAGTGCTGAGGATTGAACCCAGAGACTCCTGAATGCTGTGCAAGTACGATGAATTATACCCTTAGCGATATATCTTCATTTTTAAAATAGAACAATGTGTTCTATAATTTTGTTGATATTCATCAACATTTTGGTTTAATTTCAGAATTATTGTTGTAACACTGAGCTCTGTGACATAGTTAATACTAATAAGATTTCTGATTAAGTAGAGGAACAAACTCAGTGTAGCATATGCCTGTAATCTCAGTGCTTGGGAGGCTGAAGCAGGAGGATCAGAAATTTGGGATCAACCTAGAGTGTGTAGCAAGTTGCAGCCCAGGTTGTCCTATATACTGAGACCCTGTCCTAAAAAAACAAGCTTCAACTATTTAAAGTCAGGAAAGAAACCATTAACTGTTTTCTAATAGACCATCTTTAAGCATTTTGATTTTAATTAGGAAGTTTTCTCAGAATAGGTTCTTGCAGATTAGTTATACTAAAACGTGTTATACATTAAAATGTTTTATTGGATTCATATTAATTTTATGAAGAAAAAGTCAAAGTAAATGAAATAAAAGTTTTATATCTCATGTCTTAACTTGCACTTCCTTGAAAGGATTTAGATCAAATTTTATTACCAAACAAGATTCACAGAAGCATAAATGTACCATTTAAATTACTTTTTAATTATAGTTAAAACTTGGCACTGTTAAACATCTTAATGTGTAAAAATTTTCACATTATGGTAGGTATGCTTTAATAGTTTTTACATTATAAAATAAATACATGGTATTACTGAATGAAAATTGCATGTTATAAATGCTGTTTTAGTACTAGGCAACATTTGCTGACTTTTACTATACTAATACTTTCTTGTTTTTAGCAAATTGTTATTTAGCTTTTGATTTTTATCTATATCTATATGTTTTGAGACAGGGTCTTGCTATATAGTCCAGATATTTATGTAGTTTTTCCTAAGAAATAGTTTCCTAGTCATGATCAAGAAATCATACCATATTATTACTTTAACTAAAAGTTTTAGAAATTTAAAAGAAAGTACTGTTTTGCCAATAAAACCTTTCTGTAAGTTTGTAGATGAAGTTCCTAAGCTGGACTATTTCTGTAATGTTTTCTCCATTCTTATCGCTGGAGTTTAAGCAGGAAAGTAAATGCACTTGGAAGTTTTGTACTTAAATTATTTTTGTTCTTAATTAATGGGAGATGAAAGAATTAAAAACATACTTAAATATGATGAGAACTGAGACAAAGGATAAAATAGGATAAAATAATACAGTACTAGTAAAACATTCTAAAGCTATAATAATAATACTTTATGGATACTGTAGTATAAACAGTAGCATACATTTTGAAATCTGAACCTTACAATAATCTTAACGAGCTAAGTAAATCCCTTCCTCCTCCTCTTTCATTCTTCCTTATTTAGTGAGGCTGTCATTTTTCTGGACTAGCCCACCCCATTTTGCCTGTTTGAGCATCTTGGGATCATCTGCATCTCCCCAGATATCAGATAGACCTCTCACTCCTGATGTGCTTAGATATGTCCAGCCTTTTGTCTGGGTAGAGGGAAAGTAAGCATCAAGATTGCCAGGAAAATGCTTGTTATGACCATTATTAGGCTCAGGTGTTTTTGCATTTTATTTTTATTATTTTTATTATTATTATTATTTTTTTACTGTGACAGGGTCTCACTATGCTGCTCAGGTTGGTCCTGAAGTCCTGTGCTCGAATGATGCTCTTACCTCAGTCTTCCAGTTGCCAGGACTATAGACACAGGCTACCTAGCAGTAGGACAGGTTTCTTATTTTTCCTTTTCAGAAGTAGATGGTTTACTGAGCTTAAGCGTTATGACTTTGAGGTTAGGAAAGAATTGAAGACATAGTATAAACCATAAAAGAAAAGATTGGTAGCTATAATATCTAAAATAATCACTAGAAAACAACAGTGACCATTCACAGAGCTCTATAATATAAGGTGTTTAGCTTTACCAGTAATTTAGGAATGCAAATAGGAATAACAGTATAGAAAAATATCCAAACACTATTGGGACACCATTAGGTAAACACCAGATTACAAAAAATTTAAAATACATGCCCATATTCCATATTTTCTTTCTTTCTTTTTTTTCTTTTTTTGGGGGGGTCTTTTGGGATAGGGTCTCCCTGTAGCCATAGCTGGCCTAGAACTCACTATGTAGACTAGGCTGGCCTCAAACTCACAGAGATCCACTGCCTCTACCTTCTAAGTGCTGGGATTAAAGGTATGCACTACCATACCTATCTCATATTCCATATTTTCAAACTTGAAACATGGAAAAATTTTGGAAGAGTTATTCTGAGAGCCATTGGACTTGTACATGAGTAAAGAATTCAGCTTTCAAATGTCTCAGTATAGGAGTGGATAAAACCCTGACAGTACTGTCATGGGAAGTCTGTGACAGTTAAAGATAACACACAGATTGATATCAGCTAAACTCTTAACATGATGAAGAGTGAAGACATATGAAAACACTTGATTTATTATAATGCTTTCATGTGAATACAAAAGCAAATATCAAGACATTTTCTTATGAATATATATATCTATAAATGTATTTTACAATGTTCTACAAGAGAATACTGTAAATTCATATAGTAATAATTTCTGGAAAAGATAAAAGGAACTTAACTAAAATGTAGTACTGTTGTTTTTTTTTGTTTTTAAAGAGAATGGATTGACAACTATAATAAAATAATGTTGAAAGCAAGTGTGGAAAACGTTAACAGTTTTAGCTCTGGATGTTATGTGAGCATCTGTTGTTTGTTTGTTTTTTTCTCCTTTTTTTTGTTTTTGTTTTTGTTTGTTTGGTTTTGAAACAGGAATCTTACTATTTGGCCCAGACAGAACTAGAACTTGAAATCCTACTGTCTCAGTCTCCCTACTGCTGGAATTATAGGCATGTGTCACCACACCAGACTGCTAGTTTTTTCTACTCCTTGCTTTCAGAATTTCCTTAAAAAGTTAGGAGGACAAATCCAGTTTTTGTAGGATGACTTGAAATACTTAGGAAGACCCAATATTTCTCAAATTTAAATCTTTCTGATGACATGCTGCCTGAAAGAAGGTTTTTTGTTTTTTTTTAAAAAAGATGACAGTTTGAAATGCCGGGTGTGATGACCCAGGCCTTTAATCCAGCATGTGGGAGGCAGAGGCAGGTGGATCTTTGTGAGTTCAAGGCCAGCCTGGTCTACTTAGTGAGTTCTAGGCCAGCTGGGGCTACAGGGAGATCTTGTCTCAAAAAGACCAAAAAAAAGACAGTTTGAAAAAGGTAGACAAAAACTGGGCTAGGGATATAGCTCAGAGGGTAGAGGGTTTGTCTGTCATGCAGGAAGCCCTGGGTTTGATCCCTGTATAAGACTGGATATTGTGGCTTATGCCTATAATTCCAGCATTGGTCATCCTTGGCTACATGGTGACTTTAAGTTTGGGACTAGCCAGAGATACATGAGATCCTACCTCAAAAAAAAAAAAAAAAAAGTCAGACAAAATTCACTTTTGTAATAATAAGACTCCAGAAACTTATCTGTTGATGGTAAAATCTGAGAGGAAAGAAAAGATTATAAATTAAAAGTTATTATTTTATAGTCTTTAAGTAAAGTTTATGCTGTTATGTGTATATATAGAAAAGATACCTTAATTTATTGCTCAAAATATGCTACATATTTCTATTGCATGTGATGGAGGACATTAGATGATTCAAATTTTAGAATACAAATTCATGAAAATAATTTAGCTATATAATCTGACGTTAGTCTAAAAAGTCAAAACTAGTTTTTCTTCCACTTTGTAAAGTCATTCTTGACAAAAACTTTACAGCCTTTTTATTTACAGCTTCTCTCCACGATAAAATGGCAAACCCCAAAGAGAAAACTCCAATGTGTCTGGTAAATGAGTTAGCCCGTTTCAATAGCATCCAACCCCAGTATAAACTTCTGAGTGAAAGTGGGCCTGCTCATTCGAAGGTAAGGTTATAAAGAGAGGTGGTGAGACATGCTTATCAAACTATCAGACTTAACCTGTCAGGTGTTAATTTTGCTTTAATTTTGGGAATCAGGGTGGTGGTGGTGGTGGTGGTGGTGAATGATCTGAATATTTAGATGTTTGTAAATAATTTTGTAATTTATTAATGGTTTATAAAGCTATATCCCACAAAAACCTTAACAAAACCATGAAATACAGATTTTTAGACATTAGTAAATTAAGAATCTCAGTCATGGTAATGTTACATGACTTGCTCTGGAGCTCATAAATGTTAGTGCCAGCACTTGAGTGTGTTCTTTGGCTCTTGCTCTTCCCAGTAAATAACAGCTGCTCAAGTAAGAATGGAGACAGCAGATACTGCAGTGGTTAAAACTATTGATGCATCTTTTCTGATGTGATATTTAATTTTAAGATTTATAATTTATAAAAGAAGTTGTGCATACCACTATTATTATCTGTGCATTTGTATTGTTCTTTTAAAAAATGTATTATTTTTATTTTATGTGTATTGCCTGCATGTATGTAAGTGTACCTGTGCCATGCAATGCCTGCAGAGGTCAGAAGAGGGCATCAGATCCCTTGGCACTGGAGTTACAGAGGGTTGTTAACTGCCATGTGGGTGCTGGAAACTGAACCTGGGTCCTCTGCAAGAGCAGCCAGTGCTCTTAGCAACTGAGCCATTTTTTCAGCCCGAATTCATATTGTTCTTGTAAAAGGAAAAGCAGTTTATATTTATACCAAATATGCATATATTTATATATGTTCATGTTAAAAGAAAATCTGCGAGTGGTACATCTTGTTGAAGATCTGTTCATTTCTGTAAAAACTTTCAGTGGTGTGTAATTGTACTTGACATATTTTAAATATGGGATATTATGATAGGCAAAGGTTTTTGTACATAGTATGGAGACAATTGATTCTGTGAGTTGGATAGTCTCATAAAGCAACTGAAGTTCAGTTTTTTAAATGTTTTCTGTCACCTCCTATAAAGTAAGGAAGTAAGATTAACCTAAATCTGTCCTGTGTGTTCCCTGTAAGCAGCTTTTGTGAAGGACTTATGGGCAAGTTTTTAATTGTTCCTACCATCTCTTGTTCTTGTGTTAGGAGCGAAAACAGCTGTGGTCTCTCTTCTTGTCCAGCCGCACCTCCTCACTCTCCTTCCTGCTTATTCTGCCCCTTAATCATGAACTGTTCACATTTCTCAGGATATTTTCATTATTTTTACATATCCTTGTTTTTGCCCAAGATAGTATTAATATCTTTCTGCCTTGGGTTTCCTTTATTCATTTTGAAAACTAAACCTACTATGTTGTATCTTCTAAGCCATAGATTCCATAGATGGAATCTTCTGGATCCCTCTACTGGACCTCCACAGGACCTGGTGTTTTCAGCTGCCGTCTTTACAGTGCTATGGTGTGATGCTATATTTTGGCTATTGATATGTATAGTCTATTTAGGGATATATTTTTATTGTATTTCCCCTGATTCGCATTGCCAGTTCCAGGTAGTTTTCCTTGGTACAATCCTTTCCATTTCATATGATTAGATGGATTCCTCACATCCCTTCTTAGTAGTCATTTCCTTAGTCTGGGATTCCAGTATGTTTCTTATGGCTCACTTTCTTATGGCTCACTTTCACTTTTGTTAGCATCCCTGATTATCATTTTTGGATGATTTTAATGCCTCAATAGATGATTGTTCTAGCATGCTGACTTTGAGCGTCAGTTACCTTGGTCTCTACTCTCTTCAGGCACCTGTCTTTGACTTCTTGTTTTGACCTTATCACTACCAATAACTTCTAAGACCCTTCATAATTTTCATTAACAATATTTTCTTTAAAACTTTTTATTTTATTTATGTGAGTGTATTGCCTGCATGTATGCACCTGTGTTGTGCATTGCCCATGGAGGTCAGAAGAGGGCATTGGATCCCTTGTGTCTTAGTTTGTTTCTTCATTGCTGTGACAAAACACTCTGACCAGTACCAACTTGGGGAGGAAAGGGTTTATTTGTCTTACAACTCCCAGGTCGCAGTTCATCAGGGAGCCCAAGGTAGGAACTCAGGGCAGGAACCTGGAGGCAGGAGCTGGAGCACAGGCCATGGAGGAACACTGCTTACAGGCTTGCTCCCTCAGCTCCTGCTCAGCCTGCTTTCTTATGCAACACAGGCCCACATGCCCAGGTGTGGCACCACCCACGCTGCTTACAGGCTTGCTCTCCTGGCCCCTGCTCAGCCTGCTTTCTTATGCAACACAGGCCCACCTGCCCAGGGATGGCACCACCCACAGTGGGCTGGGCCCTCCCACATCACTCATCAAGAAGATGCCCCTCAGACATGGCCACAGGCCAGTCCAATAGAGGAAATTCCCCGATTGAGGCTCCCTCAACCCAGGTGTGTCAAGTTGACACTAAAGCTATCCAGCACACCTTGGAACTGGAGTTAGGGATGGTTGTTAGCTGCCATGTCAGTGCTGGTAACTGAACCCAGATCCTCTGCAAGAGTAGCTAGTGCCCTTAACCCCTGGGCCATGGTTTTCTCTCCAGCCCCCATAGTTTTCATTTTGAGCATTCATCTCTCTGACACTAACCTCTGAACCTTCTAAATAATTTCTAGTAACATGATTTCAACAGTCTTTCTATCATACAGCTCCATCGACTCTACTACTTTTTCATCACTGTCCTTAGTTCTGAGCTCATTGCTCAGCTCTGATTTGTATGGATGCATCCTCAACTCTCTCGACTTTCTTGGTTTCAGGAACTTGCTTAGCAAAATTCCAACCCCAAATGTGAATGCCATCTTTCTGAATTGTGGAAGAATTGCTGGTAAAGCCAACCTTTTCTATCACAGTCCCTCCCACCATTCCTCTAACTTCACTTCTGCCTCTTTTCTTCTCTCCTTAGTTTCTTCTCTGTCATCAGTTTCTCCATCCAGTGGATTATCCCATGAGCATACACACATATTACTAGTTTGTCTTAAAAAAAAAATCTGGCTACACTTCCTTTTCTAATTTTAGTCTCTTCTCTTCTTTACAGCAAAACTCCTAAAGATAACGCATACTAGCTGTTTATAGTTCCTATGTTCCTAGACCTGTCAGCTTCACTTGAGACAGGAGAAATGTATTTGCCTCCTTTTTGAAAGGTTTTCATTTGACTTCCAAGACACTGTTCTTCCTCTTTTTCTGTTGTGCCACTGGCTACATATATGTTTTAATTAATTAATTAGGTAATTGTTTGATGTCTTGCTATGTTCTAGTCCAGGCTGGCCATGAACTCATGATCCTCCTGTTTCATGCTCCTGAGGATGGATTATACTCTTGTACCACTATGCCTAGCTCATTGAACACATTTAAAAAGTTTCCTTTGACATTTTTTTCCTGATCTAGAGGTTTTTCGTGTTGTAGTACCCCAGGTTCAGACTTTGGACCTTTTCTTTTCTCCTTACTTTACTCCCTTAATGGTCTCATAGAGTCTCAGGGCCTTAAATAGCATCAGCTTTTAAATTTATGTCTCCAGCTCAGAGTCTTCCCTGTACTCTGGAATCATATGTCTAGTAGTCCATTAATTATCTCTGGTTGAATGGCTAATGGATCTCTTAAACTGAGCTCATCTAAAACTAGTTCCTGATCTGTCATATTTCTTCCCTTTACTTTTCTTAGTAGCGTTTAATACCTGCAAATGTTTTGTTTTGTCTTTTCCAGTTAAAATATAATCTTTGAGGACATGCCTTTATTTTGGTTCTTTATTGCTCTATTCCCATCACCTAGAGTGAGTGAGTAATCACTCACTAAGTATTTGTTAAATGAGTGAATTCATAAACAAGTTAATAAAAAATCGAGTTAGCTCTTTGTGTACATATCAGTGAGTGAGCTTTTCTGAAAGGAAATGTGCTAACTTTTTTTTTAATTGTAAATTTGAAGTTGTGAATAAATGCAAAATAATGCCTGAAAAAGCAAAACTTATTCTCTAAAGAGACTTTAATGAACAAATAGACTGGGGTGTTTAGCTTAGTTATATCACACTTGTCTAGCATATGTAAGGCTCTGGATTCCATCCTTAGTTCTCCAAAAGCTAAAAACAAAAAAATAATGAAAGAGGAAAAAAAAAATTACTTAAAGCAACTCTGCTGTTCCAGTTTTTTTTTTTCTCCATTTTTCTGACTCTGTTAATAGAAGGCATATTTAAAGAGGAAAAATATTTGATAATTTTATTGCTTGTCTTTTTCAAAAAAATTATTTGAGAATTTTCATACATGAGTACACTGTATTTACAAAAATTTCACCCCTTCCTCTCCCCTTTAACGTCTCCCCCATCCCCCTAAGCCCCTCAAAGATTGATGAACTTCTGTAATTATTATTAAATACACATGTGTACACCACATACACAGACACAGACACAGACACACACTCTTCTGAGGCCAGTTAGTGTTGCTCTTATTCGCATGTGTTTAGGGCTGACCACTTAGGACTGGGGTTTTGTCTCTGAAGAAGAAAACTGGTTCTCCTCCCTCAGCAGTCATTAATTGCCTGTAGCTCTTCAACTTTTGGTGGGATCTTGTGACTTTTTCCTCCATCCGTGTTGGCATGTTGACTGGTATTGTTGAGAGTTTATAGGTATAACCTCTCTGTCCTGTCCAGAAGACACTAGCTTACAGAAGTGGTCCTGTTCCTCAGGCTCTTACAGTCTTTCTGCCCTCTCTTCTGAGAGGTACCCTGAGCCTTACACATAGAAATGTGCATTAATAGTATGTATATGTTAGTTTATTTGAGGTTAGCAGTTTACCCATTCTACTTCAATAATGCTTTACTTTGGGTGCATTGAATCATCTCTTTTCTAAAAATTTTTTTATCATTTATTCCTTTCCCTTTCATCCCAGTTTTTCCTCCTCTCCTTTCCTATATGCATAGGCCATCCTGGACTTCAAGTACTGGGATTACAGGTGTGTGTCACTACTCCCAGCTAACCAAATCCCTCTGATTATTATACCAAAGAAGTGTTTTAGGACTTTGTGATTACTATTTTGGCAGTAAGATTTTTTTGTTTCAAATGGTTCTTTTAAAGTTTCTTCACATTGCTCTGTAGGTTAAAAGTAAAGTCACTGTGAGGTGGAAAATAATTTTTACATATTCATATGTAAATACAGATATGTGAAATAGGATGTGTTAGAATAATTCAGCATAATGATTAAAACACAGAATAGAAGGAATAAGATCATGTTTTTCCTTTTGTGATGGTTAGTATTGATTTTTAACTTGACAGAATCTGGATTCTTTAAGGAGGTAAGCTTTTAGGCATACCTGTGAGAGATTATTAGATTGTTAGCCTTTAGGCATGCCTGTGAGGGGTTATCTTGATAGGTAAATTAAGGTGGGAAGACCCCACTTTACTGGAGGGCCAGTACCATTTCTTGGATTTGGGTCCTGGTCCTGGTCTGCGTAAAAAGAAAGCCAATTGAGCCCAAACATTCATTTTGCTTCATGACTGTGGATGCAATGTGGCCAGCTGCCTCAAGTGCATGTCACTAGAACTTTCCTACAATTCTAAACTATACTCTCAAACTATGAGTCAAAATAAACTGTCAATTGCTTTTGTCAGAGTATTTTATCATAGCAGCAAAAGTAACTAAGACACCTTTCACAGAAATAATTAGTGTTTTATGTTTGTTTTTAAGATCTTCTCTTAGGGGAGCTGGAGAGATGGCTCAGCAGTTAAGAACACTGGCTGCTCTTGCAGAAAATCCACATGGTGGCTAACACCCACATGATGGCTAACACCCACATGGCAGCCAACACCCACATGGTGGCTGACAACCATCCATAACTCCAGTTCCAGGAATCAGACACCTCTTCTGGCCTCCGTGGGCACTGCACGACATGGGTGCACTTACATACGTGCACCCTCATAACACTCATACACATTAAAAAAAAAAACACTCATACACATTAAAAAAAATTAAGATCTTGTTCTAGGGCATCTGGCTCAGTGGTAAAGTGCTTGCCTTGCATGTGTAAGGCCCTGGGTATAATACTCAGCAAAAGAAAAGAAAAGAAAAGATCTTGGTCTAAGTTTTAAGTTACAGTCTAGAGTTACAGATAGGAAGAGCTCCAGGTCTCAGAGTTCCATAAACACGCATTTCAGTCGAGGAACACTATTTATCCCTGAAGCAGTTTTGGTTGAGCAAGAGTTGAACCATTTGTGGTCAGGGTCTTTTTGATTGGTGACTTAGCTTGGGCAGTTAGAATTAGCTCTGTGCCCCCTGAAGGCTTGTAAAGGTTGGGTTTAGGTTAGAGCATTGTTGGTGTTATGGAAGAAGGAAAGAGCCAGATTACTCTAAACCTACTGCCCATATTTGGTAAAGGAAGACCAAGAGTTCTAGAGGAATGCAGGATCCTGATTTTCCTGTGATTAAAAAAAATTTTCTTTTTCTCTGTGATTCTTTAGGGATCCATTGGAATTTTTGGTGGGTTTATGAATTGACTTCATAACTTTCTCACTGTCAAGTCTTGAAAGGCTGGTAGTGAAAGAAGACCACAGTGAGCCTCACTGACACTTCTGATTCTTAAGTGTTCCAAGGTTTCCTTTGGTTTTAAAGAGATTTAGAAATCCCTTTGCTAACCTGTGCCTTTTGTTCTGGGTACTTTGGTCATAGACCACTCCATTTAGCCTGTAGCTCACGTTGAAAGGGTCCTTAGTACTAGAATAATAGGCATATAAAAAGTATTTTTATTGTTTGAGAATTTCGTACATGTATATAATGTTTTGGTCAAATTCATTCTCCCATTCCTTCCCCTCCTGTTTCTCCTTTATTCTCTACCTTTCTTCAACTTTATGTCTACTTAAAAAACTTTTATTTTATGTATATGTATGTGTGTATGCTTGCTTGTCTGTATGCATACCACCTGTGTCCAGGTACCTGTGGAAGCCAGAAGAGGGCATTGAATTCTTTGGAACTGGAGTTACAGGTGGTTGTGAGTCTCCCAATGTAGGTGCTGGCAACTGAACATGGGACCTCTGTAAGAGCAGCAAGCATTCTTCTTAGCCATTTCTCTTGCAACCTGTGAATGTTTTTAAAAACCTCACTGAGTCCTTTGTGTGTAAAGTGTAGGATCATCTGTTGGAGCATGGGTAGCATTTTAGGGACCCCATCTCTGAAGAAAACAGATTCTCCCTCACCCAAGAGCCATCAGTTGCCAATAGTTTCTCAGCTAGGGGTGGGATTTACCAGCCCTTAGTGCATCTGTGCTAGGATTTTGGCTGGCCTGATCTTGTCTTATGCATGGAGTCACAGCTACTGTGAGTTCAGGTGTGCAATTCTGCTTTCATTTCAGGCAAATACTGTTTCAGTACAGATGTTCAATACCTCTGGTTTTTACAATCTTTTTATCTACTCTTTTGAGATGATGCCTGAGCCTTGGGATGAGAGAGTGTGATACTGATGTTCCACTTAGAGCTGAGCACTACATAATCTCTTATTCTCTAAACTTTGACCACTTATGAATCTATCTTAATTGTTTTCCCCTAGGGCCTATGACCTAGCCAACCATATATATATATTTTTTTTTGGTATAGTTAAAGGTACTAGAAATGAGTTCTATCCTGTGGAATGGGCTTTAAATTCAAGCAGAAAGTGACTGGTTACTCATATAACATTGGTGCCACTATTGTACCAGTGGGCATCTCTTGCCAGGCCCATTATTATTGTAGATTGCATGGTTCACAGTGAGGGAAGACTGTTGATGACTTTTTTCCCCTGGTAGTTTGCAGAGAACCTTCCGGCACTATGAAAGCTAACCAGGAGAGATAAAGCTTCTGGGCTAATACCAGTTTGATTTCTTCATATCCTAATACTCAAGTATGTTGTGTCTTCAGCAAGAGAGTCTAACCATCAAGTTCTGGAGGGCAACTAAGAGCAATGGCAATAGCCTGTAATGTTTGGTGATGGTCTATAGAACCCCACTGTCCAGCAACTCGAAAAGACATAATAACCTATACTCAGCACTGGGCTTTTTATTTGATAGCCTGTGGTGTCTGGGAGAAACATTCCCCCATTAAATTCCTTTTATATTTACATATGTATATGGATAGGAATATATTTTAGGAAGATTCTACAGTAGTAGGTTTCTATATGGCATTTTCAAAGGACTTTAGTGTTAGTTATGTCTCCCCCTTTCCACCCTGCTGTCCCATCCCCATTTAACCCTTCTGTTCCATTATTCCCCCTTCCTGCTTCAATCTACCTATGTCACCTCTGCCTTCCTTTGAAGTCCCCAGTAGCCCCTTACTAGTTTTCTGACTTCTCTGGATACTCCAATTTAAACACACATATCTGAAGATTCAAAGCTAGCATCCACATATATGAAAGAACATGTGACATTTGTCTTTTAGGATCTGGGTTACCTCACTTATTTTCAGCTCCATTCATTTAGCTGGGAATTTCATAATTTCGTTTTTCTTTATAGCTGAATAATATTCCATTGTGTATGTTCCACATTTTCATTATCTATTCATCAATTGATGGACATCTAGGCTGTTTCCATTTCCTGGCTATTGTGAACAGAGCATCAGTGAACATGAATGAGCAAGAATGTCTGTAGTAGGATATACACGTAGTCTGATGTGAGCTGGAGCTCTGCAGGAGGGGAAATATATGGTCCAGATCTGTAGTTTTCAGGGAAACAACTGTAGTCAGAATTACAGGGAGGCAAAAAGGTAAATGAAAATTCTTTGCCATCTTTTGTTTTTTGAGAACTCTCTGTTTAGTTCCATGCCCCAATTTTTAATTGGTTTGTTTATTTTCTTGGTGTTTAGTTTTTGAGTTCTTTGTATATTCTAGACACTAACCATCTGTCAGTTGTGTAGCTGGTAGAGATTTTTTTTTCCCATTCAGTAGGCTGACTATTCCCTGGAATGGTGGTGTCCTTTGCTATACCAGAAGCATTTTAGTTCAGTGAGGTCCCATTTGTCAGTTGTTGGTCTTAATGCCTGTGCCTCTGGGGTCCTGCTGAGAAAGTCTTTTCTTGTGCTTATAAATTGCAGTGCATTCCTGCTTTCTCCTCTCACAGGTTCAGGTATTGGGTATTATGTTGAAGTTTTTGATTAACTGGCATGATATTCATGGATTTAAGTAATATTAATTAATTGGCCAAGTCTTTTCCATATTCCCTTTATGAAAAGCATAGTCATTTTTATTTATTCATGCATGTCTACCATTCACTGTAAGACATGAAGTATATTTTAATAAAATGAATGATCATTTCTGTCAAGAAAGATTTAAATCTAGTCCTAACTCATTAGCTTTCTTGGGACATTAACTACTTATATTTCAATGTTCTTATACTTGTGTGCGCACACACACGTACACCTTTGAGCTTTAAAAAATACTTATACCGGAGTCTCACCTTCAGAAATTCTGGTTTAATTAGTCTTGGTGAGACCCACACCTCAGGAATTTTTAAACCTCTGAAAGTCAGAGGTTTTGAAGTCAGAGTTAAGGTACATCACTAGGAAGCCAACATATCCAGGTAAACAGTAGTTTTCTCATTCATTTTGATGGCAAAGAGTGACCTGCTTTCTGCTTACATGATTTTATCCTTCCTCCACTGAGTCTTACAGACTCTGAGCAATGTATGACAACTTTTAAAAAAATCTATTTATTATTTTTATTTTATGTGTATGAGTGTTATGCCTGCATGTAGGTAAGTGCACCCATGTTGTGCAATGCCCGTGGAGGACAGAAGAGGCTGTTGGATCCCCCTGGAACTGGAGTTATGGACAGTTGTTAGCTGCCATGTGGGTGCTGGGATTTGAACCCAGGTCTTCTGCAAGAACAGTCAGTGTTCTTAACCGCTGAGCCATCTCTCCAGCCCACGTCTGACAACTTTTAATATGTGGCTACTAAGTAAAAATTAACCAACAATGTTAATGACTCCCTCATCCTCATTCATTTTTCCACTCTATTGTCATTGAACTCTGAAGCAATTTGGTATGACTTGCATCCCTGTGAATTATTATAACACTGTTGTATCATCTACTTACCTGTGTATAGTTCTCCAATTTTTATATGGATTTTTGTTTTGATTTTTTCCCAAATCTCAAAAGGAAGATTGTTAGAGTATTTAGAATAGAGCTCTGAGTGACATAAATTCTGCTTTTTCTTTGTTTCCTTATTTTGATAAGTTGTCAATATAGATGAGTAAGTATTAAAAAGACTTTGCTGTTGCTGGCACTTCAAGAAGATTTGCTTTGGAATAGATACCACTGAGGAAGATGGTATCATCCAATGACTTTGAATCCAGGTCTTCTTTTTTCATTTTTTAAAATCCTGGTTACATTTTCTAGGCCTGATCTTTGACCTGTACTGCCAGCTTGTTTGGTGTGGGGCAACCGATTTAAAGTGTCAGCTTTCTAATTCATAAATTGAGGAACATAATATTTTGGTAGTATGCTGTAATGGACTGGCAGATTGTATTTATTCTCCATTTTTCTTATTTTTAATACTTTATCAGTTTTATTTTATGTGTATGAGTGTATTGCCTGCATGTGTATAAGTGCACCTGTGTCATGCAGTGCCTGCGGAGGTCAGAAGATGGTGCTGGATCCTCTGGAACTGGAGTTGGTTAGCCACCATGTGGGTGCTGAATCAAACCTGGGTCGTCTGCAAGAGCAGCCAGTGCTCTTAAATGCTGAGCCATCTCTCTAGCCCCCTTTTCTTTTCTTTGAATTATTGATTTATTTTTATGGGGCTTTTGGCTACTCTAACATTCCCACCTCTGAAGAGGTAACCCTAAACTCTTTTAAGGATTAGATACAAGCTCGCAAATACTTTCAACATTTTTGGCCTTTGGAACAGAGTATGTTGCTGAGAGGCCCAAGGACACTGACTTTTAGCCAAGAAACTGGCTACTTTTTTTTGGGATCTTTTTACCCTAACTGCCTAGCCAATTCTTACCTCCTATTCTTTTCACACTATTCTCTGAAGAGGTTACCCAAATTGGCAATAGGGAATTGGGACACAGACCGCTCTGGCTTCTTCCATGCTGAACAGGGATGCAAGGTGAGGGAATTGCGGTACCCCCTTCAGTGGGTCTATGTAAAAGACTCCCAAATTGCATAACTCTAATCTCTAGGGGGAAAAGAAAGTCCTTGAACTGTAAATAGGAGATGTGAAGGAGAAGTAAAGGCAAGAGTAATTAGCATTACAAGTTCTAGACAGGGAAAAAAAAGTCAGAACAGAGCAATTTTCAAATGTTTATATGAGAGTCCATTGGAGTTTCTTGACAAGACCTTCCAAAAGCATCCCTCTATTGGGTTCCTCCTCATTTTTCTGTCTTCCAAGTCGAGCCCCCTTTTTTTCTTTTTGTTTTTAAAATTATTAAATTAAATTAATTTTTTTGGTCTTTTTAAGATAGGGTCTCTCTGTAGCTCCAGCTGGCCTGGAAGTCACTATGTAGACCAGGCTGGCCTTGAATTCAGAGATCCTCCTGCCTCTGCCTCCCAAGTGCTGAGACTAAAGGTATGCACCACCATGCATGGCTTTTTTCTTTCTTTTTAATTAAAATGTTTTGAGAATTTTATACATGAGTACAGTATTTACATCATTTCCACCCCTTCAACTCTTTCTACATTCTCCCCTCCCTCTCAGTATCCCGACCTCTTCTTTAATTATTGTTACACACCACACACACACACACACACACACACACACAAAACAAAACAAAACAAAAAACCCAAAACAAAACAAAAATCCTCCTGAGTCCATTTAATGGTACTAATAGGGCTGATCATTTGGGATTGAATAACATACCAAGGAGCTCGTCCCTAGAGAAAACTGATTCTTCCTCTCTCAGCAACCATTGATTTCCTTTAGCCCTGCATTTAGAGTTGAACCTTGTGAAATTTCCCCCATCATCGTTGGCATGTCAGCTGGTTTCATATAGGTCTTAGTTAGGCATCAATATTTTTAAAAATATTATTTGTATGTGTACGTGTGTATACAAATGGTATACAATATGCTCACCCATGCCTGTGTGTGTGGAGTCCAGCGGTTGACACTGAGTGTCTTCCCCTTTGCTCTCCGCTTTATCTTTTGAGATAGGGTCTCTCATTGAACTCGGAACTTGCCTTTTTTTGCTAGACTTGCTGGCCAGTCAGCCCCTGGGATTTGTCTGTTTCTGCCTCCCATCATTAGGGTTACAACTGTGTGCCACAGTGATGTACCTAGCTTTCCCATATGTTCTGGGGATACAAATTTAGGTCCTCATGCTTGTGCAGCAGGCATTTTCTGCACTGGGTTGCAATTCTTAAGGATCGTATTAATGCTGAGGCACTTAACTTTTATATTATTTGCTAGTAGTATTTAGGACTTAACCTTTTTGGAAAAAGTTCTGTTGAGTATGATGTGATAACCACTGTTCCTATATAGAAATAGAAATGAAATGAGATGCATATAATCTTCTCAGAAGCTCAGCCTCATGACATGGATTATGAACCCTGCCAACCTTTTCTCCAGAGTTTTTTTTTTTTAATGATAGGGTCTCACTGGTTGGTCTGGCATTTGCTATGTAGACTTGCTGGCCTCACACTCATAGAGGTCCTCCTGCCTCTGCCTCCTGCGTTCTGGGATTAAAGGTGTAAGCTATCATGCCTAGCCTATTTCTCAAGATTTTTAAGTTACACAAAATTCAAAACAGATATAAGGTAGAATGACTATAATACTATTAAGATTATTTCATTTACCCCCCTTTCTTTCCAATGGAGGCATTTTATTTAATTTCATTAAAAAATAACTGAACCAGGGTCTCACTAAGGCCTAGGTGGGGCTCAGACTTATGACCCTCCTGCTTTTGCCTGTTCTGTGCTGGGATTACAGGGTGTGCATCACTGCACCTGGCTCCATTGAACTTCTTAATATATCCACTGATAGGTGCTTTGATATGCATCTCTGATAAAGATCTTTAAAAAGCCATACTGTAATTGCACCCAATGGATTAATATACCAAGTATTATATGTTATGTGGTCCATATTTACCTTTTCTCTATTGACACAGATATGTCTTTGTGTATTTGCTTTGTTTAAATAGGATTCAAGCAACGATCACATACTAGATTTGATGGTTATGTCTCTTTTATTTATTAACATTACTTTTCCCTTCTATTCCCCCATTTGTCCTTTGACATTGGTTACTTGAAGAAATAGCTGTTTGCCCTGTAAAATGTTCCACATTTTGCGTGTGGGTTTTTGTTTGTTTCAGATGGAATCTCACTCTGTAGCTCAGACTGGCCTTGAACTTGCTGTTCTTTTGCTTCAGCCTCTAGAGTGCTGGAATTACAGGCTTACACTATCACACCTGGCAGTTGTTTGATAGTTTAGATTTGGTATGAAGAGATTTAATCAATTTCACTTAATAGGATTAGAACAGAATGGGATTTTGAACTGTAGAATGTGTCTTTTGAATGCATTTTCTTAGACAAGATTGAAACCACCACTTTCGTATGTGCAGTTAAGTAGAATATAGGGAAAGCGATTGAGGATAAGGAAAGAGAGTTTAGGGTAGAGACAGTAGGGAGAATGTAAGTAAAAACATGGGAGAAACCTGCTTTTCTGCTTCAAAGCAATCCTGATTTATTTCATAATTTAACCTCTATCAGAAGTACTGTTCTTGCTCTATTTTATGTCTTATTTTTATGAAAAAAATCAAACATTTCCAGTATCCCACAAAATTTTCTCATGCACCCTAAAAATCTGACTTTCACTGTATCTAGGTAGTTTCTGATCTGTTTTCTATGACCTTAGGTAGTTTCTGATCTATTTTCTGTGACCAAAAATTGGTTTCTTTTTTCTAGACTTTGCATCATTGTAATCATTTAGTGTGTACCCTTGTCACGTTTATTCCAATTTTATAGTCATTTTGAGGTTATATGTATTTTGTGTATATCAGTATTTCTTCCTTTTTATTGTCGAGGGATAGTTCCTTTCTTTTTTTACTATTATAATGAAGTTGCTTTGTACACATCTTAGTGGAAGTATATAGTTCCACTAATCTAGGAGGGGCAGGGGTTATATTTTACGTAAGCAGGAGGCTGGGTAATTTATAAAGCAAAGAAATATATTTGGCTCTGTCAGGTTCTGGAGGCTGGGAAGTCTCAGATCAGGCTGTGTGTTAAGAGCCTTCCAATTCAATCATCCCATGATTGGAGCCAGATGGACAAGAGAATACAAAGAGCAAGAGGAGGATGAACTTGTTCTGAACAAAGCTACCCTCTGTAGGAACCCACTTCTGTGACAGTGGTATTGTGACAGTGTAAGAGCATCTAGACTCCTCATGACCTAATCCTCTATTAAAAATCTTGCTTTCAATACTGTTGCATTGGGGATTACATTTCCAGCTCAGGGATACATTTAAATCATAGTATAGTCCATAGATTTCCCTAGATTTTCTGTAAATGCTCCTTTTTTTTCTTTTTAAATTTCTATCATGAATCTAATTAAGGCTCATGTATTCTATTTTTAATCACAGTTTTTATTATTTTCAAAAATGTTTTTACTAATTATTTGAGAATTTCATACAGTGCATTATCATCCTCTCCTAACTCCTCCCAGATCCACCCCCTACCTCTGCACCTCACCCCCAACTCCCCCACTTTGTGTCCTTTTTTTTTTTTTTTTTTTTTTTTTTTAAATAACAACCCATTGAGTCCAGTCTGTGCTGTCCATATACTCCTGGATGTACGACCATTCATTGGAGTGTGGTCAGCCTACCAGGGGCCACATTGTTAAAGAAAACTCTTTTTCTTCCAAAGCCACCAACAACTGTAGCTCCTCAGCTAGGGATAGAGGCTCATGAATGCCTTGTAACCTTCCATGCTAGAATGTTGACTAGCTTGATCTTTTGCAGGTCTTCTGTAGGCTACCACAGCTGCTGTGAGTTCATGAGTACAATGGTCCTGGTCATGTTCAGAAGATACTGTTTTGCTCTGGTCCTCCCCAACCTCTGGCTCTTACAGTGTTGTTTTTTTCACTCTTCTGAAATTGTCCCCGAGCCTTGGGGAGTGGGTGGCTCTTTAATGTCTTTTAATATGTAATGGTTTCCATGTATTCTTTTTTTTTTCTTTTATGACACAGACATTTTTGGAGTTTAGGCTGATTGTCTTAATGAATAGCCTATAATCAAGATTTAATTGTTTCCCTCATGAATAGGTTCAGGTTAAAATTGTTGTCCAAGCATAGTGTAGAGTTGTACATGCTTCTCATTGCATCATATCTGTGGTGTACAGTGTTGGGTAGTATGAATATTGATGAAGCTAATGTTAAAAGATATTTTATTTATTGCCGGGCGTGGCCTTTAATCCCAGCACTCGGGAGGCAGAGGCAGGCAGATCTCTGTGAGTTCAAGGCCAGCCTGGTCTACATAGTGAGTTCCAGGACAGCTGGGGCTACAGGGAGACCCTGTCTCAAGAAGACCAAAAAAAAAAAAGATTTTATTATTTTTATGTGTATGAGTATATTGCCTGCATGTGTATAAGTACACCTGTGTTGGGCAATGCCTGAGGAGGTAAGAGGAGAGTGTCAGATCTCCGGGAACTGGAGTTAAGATGGTTGTTAGCTGCCATGTGGGTGCTGGGAATCGAACCTGGGTGCTCTGCAAGAGCACAACCAGTGTTCTTCACTGCTGAGCCATCTCTCCAGCTTCTAATACTATTTTTTCAAAGTGTATAGTGTGTCTATGTGCATGTGAGAGTATGCACATTGTATACACACGTGTTTATGTGGCGATCAGAACTTGCTGTTGGTTGTTTTCTCTATTGCTCTTCACCTTATTTTTTGAGACAGGGTCTCACTGAACCTGGAGCTCACTGACTGGGTAAGACGATCTGGCCAGCAAGCCCATTGATCCTCTTGTCTCTGCTCCTCACTGCTAGGGTTGCAGCATGAGCTACACCACACCTGGCTTTTTATTTATGTGGATACTGGGGATCTGAACTCAGGTTTTCGTGTTTGCCTGGCAAGTGCTTTACAGACGCAGCCATCTCCCTAACCACATCATTTTTGTTTTGAGACAAGAGTTTCACAATATAATTTAGGCTGGCCTTGAACTGATGCTTCTCCTGCCTTAGCGTCCTTAGTGTTGGAGTTACAGGTGTGTAGCCGCATCCCTGGCAAAAAGATAGTTTTAGCTGAAATCAGTTGAGGTAATTGCATCTAAGGGAAACCCAATGAAAGGGTAGATCCAGTGTAGACCCATTGGCTGAAAGAGGAGGAAGACTGGAGAAATATTTATGAGGCTAAAGTGGATAGAATTTGCTTACTGGCTAAATGTTCGTTGTGAGAATTGAGTTTTATGGTGATGCAATGCTTAGATCACCTAAATTACATTGTGCTGAGTAAAACATTTAAGGTATTAAAATTTGTAAACTTGCTATTTGAACTGGGCTTTCTGGCTTCTCTTTAGTTTCTCTTGTTTGTTCTACTTATTCTACTTTGCTGAGTATTATTTGAATGACATTAACAATGTGATTCTATTTGTAAAGAGATTTTTTTTTTCCCCCTTGATCTGTTCTGTTCAAAATGTATACTTAGAACTGCTAAGTCTTTGGATAGGATCCAACAGTTTGGTACAATCACTTCACAGTCTTTTACTAGGTAGAATAAAATTTTTTGTTACTGTTGCTGCAAATGGTCTCTGAATTAATTATGCTAAGACTCTGGTTCTGTGGTATGTTTATTTTTCTCTCAGACCTCCGTTTTAGTTCCTGAAAAATTTTGTAATGTTTTCTTTGTTTGTGTTTTTCCAAGATGTTCTCAGTGCAGCTGAGTCTTGGTGAGCAGACATGGGAATCCGAAGGGAGCAGTATAAAGAAGGCCCAGCAAGCTGTTGCTAGTAAAGCTTTGACTGAATCTACGCTTCCCAAACCGGTTCAGAAACCACCCAAAAGTAATGTTAATAATAACCCAGGTATGGCATTGACTGGTTCCTTTTGTTATGTTATGAGCTGATGTGATACCCTGTGTGTTTCATTTGTGTAGCAGGCAAGTCATACGGTCACATCTATTAATAGTGCATGCACATACACATGCAGACTATATACCCAGACGCACAGACACTGACTTACGCAGACACATGCAAAAAGACACAGACACACACACAGACTCACATACACACAGTCTGGGTAGTGGAGGGGGCAACAAAGAAAATAATACAATTGTTTTGAAAATTCACTTTACTGGATACTATAGAGATACATTATTTACTTGAAATGTTAGCAAAAGCACATGTGATACAAAACACAGGAAATTTGTTTCTTCTAAAGTAAAGAAGTGATTCATTTAAAAATTCTTTAAAAATATGCAATTTTTTTTTTTGTCTTTTGGAGACAGGGTCGCCCTGTAGCCCCAGCTGTCCTGGAACTCACTATGTAGACCAGGGTGGCCTTGAACTCACAGAGATCTGCCTGCCTCTGCCTCCCAAGTGCTGGGACTACAGGCCTGTGCCACCACACCTGCCTTTAATATGCAATTTTAATAATTAAGTTGTTCTTTTTTTTAGTTTAATGCAAAATTATAAAGTTGGTCCGTAGGTATCTTATCAGATACTTTGTTGGTGTAAAATTTTAGAAATGTCTCATTCAGTCCAGAACATTTTATGAGGTTTATTAAGAAATTTAAAAAAAAAACATTGCGGCTGGAGTGATGGCTCAGTGGTTTAAGAGCATTGGCTGTTCTTGCAGAAGACCCGGGTTCGAATCCCAGCATGGTGGTTAACAACCATCCATAATTTGAGTTTCAGGGGATCAATGCCCTGTTCTGTTCTCCACAGGCGCTGTACAACACAGGTGCACTAACACACAAGCAGCAATACACTCATACACATAAAATAAATAAATAATTAAAAAATAAAAGAAATTAAAAAAATATAAAGCTACCCACGTACAAAATACTTAAAATACTATTCTAACTGTAAGGTCCTGGAACCATTAATTTTATTATTTTTTTGTTTTTATTTTTTTATTATTTTTATTTTATTTTATGTGTATGAGTATATTCCCTGCATGTATGTAAGTGTATTCACACAATACACAATGCCTGCTGAGGACAGAAGAAGGCATCAGATTCCCTGGAACTGGAGTTAGGGATGGCTGTTAGCCACCACTTGGGTGTTGGGAATCTAACCCAGGTCCTCTGTAAGATCAACGAGTGCTCTTAACTGCTGAGCCAGCTCTCCAGCCCCTCCTACAGCCATTTTAAAAAGTGATTTTGATGGTGTACAGTGCCAATAGCATTGTATGTACAGCAATCTTTTGTGAAGAGGCAAACGTGTGTTAGACATAATGCATTAACTGATACTGTGAAGTTAATAAATTTCCCCTAAGTTTACTCTCAGCCATATGTCCATTTACTCATTCATTAACCTGTTAATGTCAGTTCTTATGTTTAAATTAACATTAATGTGTGTTAGGCATTTTAATAATAAAACTCATTTGCTTGCTAACAGTGACTCCTCACTCTGTTTAATTATAGTCCAGTGTTTGTACTCATACTTTGTCACAGTGACTGCTCTGTCCTTGGTAGATATGTTCTGCTCTTTTAAGGATTTCCTGAACTTCATGGCTCTTAACTGCCGAGCCATCTCTCCATCTCCTACTTTTGCAATTTTTAAAAACTTTATTACTGGATGATCATTCATGTCATAGTACACAAGTATTTATTAAGTACTTGCTTTTATATGTCTAAGAGGTATAAAACCTCCTTTTATGTGAGGATTTTATAGTATTATACATAAACATAGCTTGGTGGTAGACATTAAGTGCCAAGTTAGTAATAGCAGCTATTAATATTAGAGGCAAAGATCTCATAGACTGAAATAAGATATAGACCTTGAATGAAGAGTTGCCAGGAATAGAGGAAAGGAATGTTCCATACTAAAGGAAGATGAAGAAGGGCATGAGAGTAAGGCATGGGGGTAGGAATTTGGACAGTAGATTTTGTAAAAGCAGGTTTTTTTGTGTGTAATCTTTTTAAAATTAGCATCGGCAAATGACTCGTAGGAAATTAAGAGTAAGACATAGGTAGGGAGTGGGCACTCTGATCTACTCAACCCCCAGCCTTTTCCCTTTAGTTTGGGGGTACTTAGTATTTATCAGAAGGTGGATGATAGGTTGAAAAGAATATTTTAGCATGTTAAATTTGACATGTGAGTGGAAGGTGGAAGTTGCTGAAAGTAGGGTGATTAGCTGGGAAATCATTGCTAAGCCTTTAAGCAAAGAAAGAAAAGAAAGAGAACTATAGATTGAGTGCTGTGTGTCCTACTCTGCAAAGGCTTGGGGGTGGCATTTGGATTAGAGTAGAAAGAGCTCTCCAAGGTGCTTAATGTAAAGCAGGATTTGTGTGCTGAGCTCTGGTTCCTCTGCTAAGGGGTAGAGAATTATAAAAGGAAATACCCTGGAAGAGTCAAAACAAGACAAGAGGAAAGTCTGAAAGCCCAGTGGAGTTGCATTTACTCTGTGGAATGTTGTAGCAAGCTGAAAAAGGAACAGATTATTTGAAGTAAGCTTTTAAAATACAGTGTGATACTATGTACAGGCAAGGGCAAAAATTAAAGTTGCAGAGCTTAATAAAGCATTACCCCATGAAACATTTTACCACAGGCTCTGCCATCACCTCAGAAGCTTCCCTGCTCCTTCAGTAGGTTAGCGCTAAAGGAAACATCGTTTGGAGTCCGTCTCATTACTTGTGCCTGCTTATTGGAATTATGCATTACTCTGTTGGCAGCTTCTTTCTCACATTCCTGATTTCTCACATTCTTGATATTCATCCACATTGTGTTTAAAATGATATTTCTTTGCTATGTAGTGTTCCATTGCATGAATAGACTGTAACTTGAGTGATACTTGGATTATTTTCAGTTTGGGGTTATTTGAAATAATGCTGCTATAAACATTTTTGTCTTTACACATTTCTGTTAGGAATGTACCTAGGTTTGGAACTGTTGGTTAATAGGTTTCCATGTGTTCAGTACTGATGTATAATGCCAAACACCTATATTGGTGTATTTCCACTAGCAGTTTGTAAGAATGTTCTGTGTTCCTTTTTAACATTTGATATTTTCAGCTTTCAATCTTTTGGCAATTATATGCTAGAAGTTTCAATAATAATTCATTGTTGTTGGGCACGGTGGTGCACGTCTTTAATCCCAGCACTTGGGAGGCAGAGGCAGGAGGATCTCTGTGAGATTGAGGCCAGCCTGCTCTACATAGTGAGTTCCAGGCCAACTGGGGCTACATGGAGACCCTGTCTCAAAAAAAAAAAAATTCTTTGTGGTTTTCATTTGCATTTCCCTAATGGCTAACAAAGGTGCCTGGTGAAACATTGTGTGCCTGTTGATGGTGTCATTTTTCTATTGACATTAGGATAGGCTCTATTGTAAAGGGCCACTTGGCCTATTTTTTCCATTAAAAGAAACCCTACATTGTTTTAAGATTTCTTTTCTATTTTTTTATTGACTTGTGGATTTCTTACATAGTCTAGATTCATACCCCTTATTCAATATATGTAGTGTAGATATCTTTCCATATTCTTTAAAAAATTTTTAAAAATTTTTGATTAATTTATTTTATGTCTGTGTGTATTTTGCTTGCATGTATGTGTGTGCTTGGTGCCTGTTGAGGCCAGAAGAGGAAATTGTATCCTTTGAAACTGGAGTTACAAGTGGTTGTGAGCTGCCATTGGGTGCTGGGAACTGAACCTGGGTCTTCTGCAAGAGCAGCCAGTGATCTTAACTGCTGAGCCATCTTTCTAGCCCCAAATTTATTACTATTTTTTTTTTATGGTTAGTGCTTTTTTATATGTTTCTTGAGAAACCTTGTCTGTTGCAAGGTTATGAAGGTAATGTCACATTGTTTTTAGTAGAAGTTTTACTGCTTTGTCTTGCTAATTGAGACCTAGAGTGTTAGGAGTCAAGTTTTATTTATATGTGTTGTTAGGTGGAGTTTGAGATTTGTCTTCTTTTTAGTGTTTGGTTGTACAGTTAGCTGAGCACATCTGCTAGGAAGATAGTCCCATTGTCTCTTATTCTTTTATTTTTTAACTTTTAAAATAATTTCAGGCTTATATAAAATCTGTAGAAATAGCCTCAGTGTACCTTTCACCCAGATATCCCACTGTTAGTTCTGAGCTTTTTTAGGAATAAATTATAGGTGTGCTATCCCATGCCTCTGAAGTATTTCAGTGTGTATTCTCCCTTGCTCCCTCCCTGTTCTGACCAAAAACAACTTAGGAAAGGGTTTATTTTATCTTACAACTTCCAGATCATACACAGCTCATTACTGAGGGAAGTCGCAACAGTAGAGCCCTACCTGACCTTGAGGTCACTATTCTCTCGCTTCTGGACCTGGAATATTTTGAAATGATTCCCAGATCTCTTACTGTGTCATAAATACTTTTTAATATAAAGGCTATAAAAAACCCTAATCATAACATCAGTATCAAGCAAAGAAAACAGCCAATTCTATAACATTAAAGAAATGTCCAGAGTTCCCTTATTGTTTCATTTTTTTTTCATAGTTGGTTTGTTTTAATGAAGACTGAAACAACGTCATTTGTTGCATTTAGTCCTACAGCATCTCTTTAGTTCTTTTTTTTTTTTTTTGGTCTCCCAGTAGCCCCAGCTGGCCTGGAACTCACTATGTAGACCAGGCTGGCCTTGAACTCACAGATATCTGCGTGCGCCACCATGCCCGGCTCTTTAGTTCTTTTAAGATATGATGAACTCTTCTCCAGCTTTCTTTTTCCCTAGGCATTATCTTTTGAGCCAAGTCAGTAGTCCTATAGAGTTTTCCACATTCTTGGTTTTGCTGAGTGTACATCTGGTGTTGTAGAGCCTTTATGCCTTGTTCCTGTAAACTGATAACCCAAAGGCTATACAGCTTCAGGCTCCATGTCTTTGGCTATACTACCCAATAGGTAATTCTGACTATTTCTTGTACTAGATCAGAGGACAATTTCTTGTGGTCTCATGCGTTTCAGATTTCTCAGTGGGTTCTGGTATTGTTAGCCCAGTACATTTGTTAGCAAATTCCCCATTAACTTCTGACCTTGTAGTTATAGTAGCCTGCTGGTTCTGTTGCCTAGAATATCTGCCCAGAATATCAGCAGTTGAAAGCTGGTGATTGTTGGAGGACATCATTCTCTTTGTGTTTGTAAGCTGGAGTTCTGGCTATCATGAAGAACTTTCCTCTCACCATCTGCTTGTTTATTCAGGGGATGCAAGAGAAAAGCAAGATAAGCATTGGATCCCCTTTATCAGTATCATGTACAAAACTAGAATTAATCTTTTCTGACAGAGAAAGAGACAGAGAGACAGAGACAGACAGAGAGAGAGAGAGAGAGAGAGAGAGAGAGAGAGACAGACAGACAGACAGACAGAGTGTTCATGTTCTAAATGGGGAATTATAGGCCAAACTCTAATTGCTAATAGAATACTTGGACCCTTTTAAGTTGTCAGGGATATAGTATAGGAAATACTGTATTCTTTTTTGAAAATTCCATTTATTTTTATTTTTGAGACAGTCTCGTGTATCCCAGGCTGGCCTTGAATTCACTATGTAGCTGAGGATGATCTTGAACTTCTGAACTTCTGATCCTCCTTTATCCACCTCCTGAGTGCTGGGGTTCCAGGTGTTTGCCATCATGCTCTGTTATTTTTTTTTTTTTTTTTTTTTTTGAACAGGGGTTCCCT
>NW_008351958.1:4034624-4066083 GCF_000622305.1 Nannospalax galili | reverse complement strand
TGGCCTGGATTCACTATGGAGACCAGGCTGGCCTCGAACTCACAGAGATCACCTGCCTCTGCCTCAAACTTTAGGTTTTGCACATGCTAGACAAGTACTCTTACCAACTGAGCTACATCCCCAGCCTTTTTGTTCCTCCTCCTCCCTCCTCCCATTCCTCCCCCTTTCCTACTCTCTCTTCCTTTTAAAAAGAAATATACCATGAAGTTTTACTCATATTTTCAATTAAAATGTAATATTATAGTGTTTTATTTAATTTTATTTTCCTCTCCTAATCCTAAATACTTACCCTCTTTATTTTATACCTATTTATGAATATATAATAACTTCATAACTGTATCAATATTACAGCATGATTACTAAAAATAGTTTATAATTTCCTTGCTAGTTTCTTTTTCTTTAGGCTCTATGAGTATTTTGCTGTCTTTTGAAGTCATTTGAAATAATTACTGTTTGTATAGTTAAGGCCACTAATTTGATTTACTTTTAGTGTAATTGAATTGTTTTAAGAAGATTTTTTTTGTCTGTATTTTGATTTAATTTTGCTTGAATTAAACTGAAGCACATTATGTCATTGACAATATGGTTATTAAAAAGTTTCAGATTGTTTTGTATTTTTTTCTTTTAAGGTAAATCTCATGGGTATTTTATAGTGACTAAAGTAGCTTAAAATTTCTCAAAAAAAGACAAAAATAATAAATCTTGAAAAAAAATTCTCTCTAGTTAAATCACCAACTCAATTCATAGTTTCAGTTTCACTTTTCTTTGTATTTTAATAGTTCTTCCTCCATTTTGATGGAAATTTTTTGAATTCTGTAAAGTTTTCACATTTTCAAAATGAAATCTATAAAAATACATATTCAGAGAAATTATACTTGGATTCCTTACCTACTCTTTATAAGTGCTTTTTTTTTCTTGTTTAGTTTTTACTTTATGCTTAAAAAAGATATTTATTTGTATTTTCATCTTTGTTAGATGAATGGTAGTATATAATACACACTAGTTGATACTGTCTTCATTTTAGAAATGTGTGCTGTACTGATAAAGTACAACCTCCAAGGTCCTGTTAAGGTAAAAGTAAACGAGCAGAGTGAAAGCAAGCTGTGTAGTTTTGTGTTTTTATACTGGCTTAGTATTTTATACTGTGGATGTTCACGTAGCTGGTGTTACATTGATGGTTTTTTTGGGTTGCTCCCAGTCTTTTGGGTTAATTAATAGCACTGCGTGTATGTAGTTTTTTGTATTTCCTAGGAATAGATGGCAGTTTAGTTTCTGAAAGTATCATCCATAGAGTTATCACATTTGCTTTGTCTTACTGGTTATAGAGAAAAACTAAATAAATGTTTTCATCAGATAAACTCAAGAATTACTGATAAACCTATATTCATTGCTAATGTTCAGTTACTTGATTAAAACAATAAATAAAAATATTTACAGGTGATATTTTTAATGATCAGCTCTCTGGGGTAAGTATTTATTAAAAAATCCAAGCCAGTAACCTAAGGATTTTTTTGTTTTGTTTTATGGTGGTCTAATGACCACACAGTTGAATTTTTGTTTATTAATGTACAGAAAATGCTAAAACCTGAAAGACATTTCATTAAAAACCAAAACGATTTTCTTTTTTTTATTTGTTCATACTTCGAAAATTCTATAGAGGGGCCTTCCACTCTTATGTCTTCTTCCATGGCCGTTAAACATTAAGAGTATAGCCTGTATACTTCATTGTGGAAGTATTTCACTTGTATGCCTTTAATATTTTTTTAAACAGGCAGTATAACTCCAACTGTGGAACTGAATGGGCTTGCTATGAAAAGGGGAGAGCCTGCCATCTACAGGCCACTGGATCCAAAGCCATTCCCCAATTATAGAGCTAATTACAACTTTCGGGGCATGTACAATCAGAGGTCTGTATGTCTTCTTTGGTTTTGTTCTTATTTACTATTTTATGTATATTGTAAAAGTTTTTGAAATCCTAAGACTGTTTTAATTGTAAACACAATGGAGCTTAAGCATTTTTCAGAATTTAAAGTTTTTAAAGTTAAAAACAAAACTAAAACAAAACCCCTGCAGTTTTCAGGAGTCCGTTTTGATTGGATCATGAGCTCCCTGGGTTTGCCACAGACAGGATCTAGTCTTTATGGTCAGTGCAGAATTTATGCTGGCGACTTTCTCATTCTTTGGCCATGCACAGCTTAGTGTTTTTCCTGTTTTGTTTGAATACATTAATGAATTTGAGTGTTTGTAATTTATAGGAAACTTATTAGAGAAAGGAAGGATTTATTCTTTTTTGCATGTTTCATAGTTGAGATAGTTAAAAGTATAAATTATGAACCAAGCATGGCAGGAGTTTCAAAACACAATTTAGATCCCCTTATCATAGAAGTTATGTACTCATTATACAATAGGAATGTGAAGAATGCCACTAGGTAAAGAAATATTGATATTTAAGAAATACATATATAAACTAAGAAATAGAAATTAGCCATCTCTAATATTTTGATGTTTTAAATTCTTCTTTGAATATAAATATATTTAACTGAATTGAACTTGTTCTTTATATCCCATAATAAAATGTGCAGATGCTAAGTGATGACTTTATCCTGTACTCATTGGCTTTTAACATATGTATGTTTTATGTGATCACCATTCAGATCAAAACATAGAACTTTCCCATTTTAGGCAGAGGGTTTCCTCACACCTCAGTGCTCATGACACCCCCTTTCCCCAGAAGTAACCAGTATTCTGTCCTCACAGATTAACTTACCTGTTGTAGTACTTCATATAAAGTGACTCAGTGTTCGTTCTGTGTTTGACTTCTTTCACTGTATGTGATGGTTTTCTTGCTTTGCTTGTTTTGAGATACATCAGTGTTATATCTGGATTTTGTCTTCTTTTTTGCTCAGTAGTGTTCCATTGTTATAGCTGTATCGTACTTTGTTCATCCTCATGAACCATGAACATAGTACCATGTGTACTATGGTGTCCTTTTGCACTTAATATAGTCACCATTTATTATATCAATAGTCTTTGAGAAACATTTTTGCTGCCTACAAGATGCCTCCGGTAGCTAAGGTATATGTTACAATTGCATGCCTTATTTTTCATCCTGGCTTTTTCTACTTTCCTCCCTTGGACTATTATGAGATAAATGCTGGAGTAAATAGCATTATGCAATTTTTTTTGTCATATTTATTTAAAAATATTTTTTACAGTACACTCTATTTCCTGAAGTAGATTATTATAAGCGAAATATCAGAGTTAAGAGTAATATATTACTCAGCTACATTCAAGTTTGTTCTAATTTCTTACAGCATGTGAAACTAATTTTTAAATGATATGACAGCTTTGAGTTTAAAACACATTGTCTTGCTTAATAGTTAAAAAGTAGAATTTAAAAACTTTCAGTGGCATTTACTATTAGTGAACAGTTTTTAAGATGTTCATGATTTATATATCCATCTTACTTGTCTGTTATAATTCATTTATTTTTAGAGCACTGACTAACCAGTTTTCAGATGTTTGTGTTAGTATTAACATTCTATCTTATTTGCTGTGCTTTTCCTGCTTAAAGTTTGGCTTTAAATTTTGTCATAGTTTTGTAAGATCTAATTTTTTTATATTTAAAGTAAAATTTGATGTTTTGTGTATAAGAAATTGATTTCTATACATAAGATGTTTGCTAATGCTTTATATATCGATAGTTTAACTCATGTGCAGAGAACATAGTCTGTTTATAACCTGATAAATTTCAGTATCTTGTTTTTTTAGTAGAAAACTAACTCTGTCCATTTAAAGCAGTACTATTCAAACTATGACTAGTTCCTTTAGGCATTGTAGCTATGTAAAACTGCATAATCACCTGCAGTCACTCTCCCTTTCCTCTTGTGTTACCTCAGGAATTTACTGTATTCGAGGAAGGGCACACCTCCTAGTAGTTATCTTTTGGTGACTGTTCTTTGAGGGCTCCTTGCCCACCTAGTGTTGAAACCTTTACTGATAATTTCTAGCTCATTTTCCCCTTGGATAATGCTTTCAGAGGCTTCCCATCTCCCTCTTTGTAACTTCGTCCCAACCCTCAGCTTTTCTTGGCTTCCTGTCTCTTGGTCCATTCCTGTCCTATTCTGTAGCGTCTCTGCTTCTTTCTGTGCAGCATCCAGCATAGGCTTTGTGGCTCTCAGCTCAACACATAGGAGGCATGGGGGATAATACTTTTCTTATAGTTGTTTTGCCTTCTCTCTTTTTTTGGGGGGAGGGCATGATACATCTGTTATCTTTCTTTTAGGCTGAGGTTCTCTAATGGAAGTAAAGCTAGTTGTCCACATCATCTCAGTATGTATGTTTAGCTGCCTGATTAAGAAACACCTGACCTATTTTATACTTGCAATATATTTCATTTTTAATTTTTCCCTTTTTTGTTTGTTTTTTGAGATAAGAGTCTTGTGATATAGCCTAGGCTGACCATGTACTCTCTATGTAGCCCAGGGTGGGCTATATACTTGGCATTCTTCCTGCATCCTCCTGAGTGCTGGTATTATAGGCTTGTGCCACCACACTCAGCTCATAGTTTTCCCTTCTTAGTAGCATGTGCTAATTGTATAAAATAATGGATTTCATTCTGACATTTTTATATGTGTGTATAATATAATTTGGTCATTGCTCGCTCTTCTTCCCCTTGTCCTATTTCTGATCTCATTTCTCTTCCCAAAGAATCCTCTTTCTACTTTTATGTCTTAATAAAATTTCAGTATAGATTCTGCATATGAGAGAAAACATATATTTCTGTTTCTGAGTCTGCCCATTTCACTTAACATGGTGATCTCCAGTTCCATCATTTTCCTGTAAATAATGTGTTTATTCTTCTTTGTGGTTGACTAAAACTCCATTGTGTAACATATACCATATTTCTCATGGCAGTTGGTTCTATATCTTGCTTATTGTGAATAATATAGCAGTAAACATGGATGTTCAGGTATCTCTGTGATTTGTTGACTTACATTTCTTTGGGTATATTCCCAAGAGTGGTATTGCAGGACCATATAAAGCTTTGTTTTTTTTTTTTTCTGAGGAACCTTTCCACTGATTTCCATACTGGCTAGACCAATATATTTTCTTCTTATTGTATTATAATGAGTAGATCCATGACAGTATTATTATATTTTGATATCTATGGTTATTCACTGAAATTTTGCTTTTTTTTTGAGACAAGGTTTCATGGCTCTGGCCGGCCTGGAACTCTCTATGTAGACCAGGCTGGCCTCAAACTTAAGAGATCCTCCTGCTGGGATTAAAGGCATGTACTACCATGCCTGAGAAATTTTGCTAAATTTTAACCATGAATTTATTATTTTTAAAATAAGAGAAATATGGTGCTAGAGCAGTGAAATAGATAGTAATCCTGGCCCTTCATGGAGTTCCTGTTCCAGTGGAGGAGACAGTCAGTGAGCAGGAGGTGGCCAGTCACTGAGGAGGTGCCATTTGACAAAGTCCTAAGGAACAGAAGGAGACAAAACAAACAAAGGAAACGGGGGAATGGAGACTGAATGAGAATACCCTGCAGTGGGCAGCTGGCAGCGGGATGCATCTGAAGCAGGGCAGCAGGACAGTATGCTGCTGCCTTGACCAGGAGGCTGCGTGTCTGGACCAGAGAGCACCAAGCGGAGGATGTCTACTTCAAGTCAGAAGTGCCTGCATGGGCAAGAGTTATGAGATAAAATTTGATTTGCTTTGATTTTTTTTTTTTTCTTTTCTAGATTTTTTAAGTATGCTGACTTTTTTCCTCCCATGGCAGTTTTTAATTCTGAGATCTGGTTTGTGTTTGCCCTGAGGGGTACAAGAATTTTACTTACAAATTCCCTAAAGGTTCATTCCTATTAATGGATAAGGTACACTTTGCTTTCACATTTCTGGAGTCTTTATGATTTTCTGCAGATAACAAAAAGGGTAAAAAGAAAATAGGCAAGTACTAACCAAGCTACTAAGCCACATTTCAGTGTTTTCATCTCACAACAGACTGGCCTAATTAGTATTCAATAGGCTACTAAAATTACTTTTTCACATATGACTTTAATTGGCCAGTGACAGCACTGGAAGGTAATACAGGAAATTTGAAGTAATAGGTCAGAAGTGGTTCACATTTTCTTGTTAGAGTCCAAATTAATTGCTAGCTGCTTAAGGCAGGGAATGAAGGGTTAGGTCTGAGAAAAGATATCATTTAGAGGGAGTTTTGAAAAAGTCCTCTCATTTTCTACTTTCTCTGCTTGCTTTTTTATTTTTAATAAATTTTTTGATTTATTTATTTTATGTTTGAGTGTATTGCCTACATGTATGTAAGTATACCTGTGTTGTTCAGTGCCCGCAGAGATCAGAAGAGCATGTTGGATCCCTTGAACTAGAGTTACAGACTGTTAGCTGCTGTGTGGGTGCTGGGAATCAACCCAGGTCCTCTGGAAGAGCAGCCAGTGTTCTTAACTGCTGAGCCATCTCTCCAGCTTCGCTTGAGCTTATTGAGAGGACTTAAGAACGTTGTTTTCCCCTGCTGTTTTATGATGAGCAGAGAGAAAAGATTTGCCCATGTGCAAACTCCGTGGACATAATCTGGATTCTGAAGTTCTTGTTCCCTTTTGTTAACACTAAAGGTGCTTGACAATGGGTGTACCCACTTGCGTTGTTTTTCTTCCTTGTTTGAGGCACTGTGTTACTTTATAGCATAGACTATGTTATAAAGTAGAAAGCATTGAAAGTTCAAATCACAGAGTAGAATCTGGTATGTCCAACCTGCATCTCAAGTGTGTGCATCCTAGGGATAGCTATGAATGTCACCCAACACATTTGTAGATGACAATGTTGTAGTGTCAAAGTGTCAAAAGACTGGTCACCCATAGAAAGGTGAAGATTTTATGCATGTATTAATAAGCTTTGTATTACTATGATAAAGTAGGGAACTGAACATGGTGACTTATGCCTGCAGCCCTAGCATTTTCACAGTTTGATAGGCTAAGGCAGGAGGATAGCATGAGTTTGAGGCCAGCTTGGGCTACAAATGATCCTGTCTCATTAAAAAAGACTAATTTTTTTTCTTTCACTTTTTCTTTTTGTCTTTTGGAGACAGGATCTCCCAGTAGCCCCAGCTAGCCTTGAACTCATAGAGATCTGTCTGCCACTCCCGAGTGCTGGGATTAAAGGCATGCACCACCGTACCTGGCCCTTTTACTTTTATATGGACTTGAAATGTATTTGAGGTTAGCCTTAAACTCCTTATCCTCCTGTTTCTCCTCCTGAGTGCTTGGATTACAGGTTTGTGCTGCCATTCCTGGTTTAAGGATCGTAATTTTGGAGATGTCTGTCTATTATTGGGTGGGCCCTATTGCTTCTGGACCTGAGGTGAGGTAGATTATCCTGATGGGAGTCATGGCAGAGCAATCTGCTCATCTTATAGTAGTCAGGAGCAAAAGGAGAAAGCAATAGTCAGGGCACACCCCATGACTGGAAGACTTCCAGAGATGCTCCGCTTTCTAAAGGTGATTCTAGCTTCCACTAACACTACAGGCCAGACACCATGCCTTTAGCACACTGGGAAAACCACAGCAATGCTTTTCTTTCTGTTATTAATTTTTTTTTCTAAAAATTACATTGTGTTTGTGTGTGTGTGGCTGTGTGTGCATGTTTATGTGCATGCATGTCTGTGTTCAGGTATGTATATATATGCTATAGTGCACATGTAGAGGTCAGAGGACAACTTGTTGGGGTCAGTTCTCTCCTTCCACCATGTGGATCCCAGGTGGTTAGGAGGTTTGGCTGCAAGTGACTTTACCAGCTTAGCCATCTCACTGGCCCTATCCTGCCATCTTTTTATGAAGAAATTATGTGAAAAGGGATGGAAGGCAGGGCTCCTATAAACAGTTGATCAACTTTGTCTATTTATAGATAAAAAGTATTATTGTCTGGCAGTTGGCCAGTGAGCCCCTTGTTCTACAAACAGATTTTCAGAAGACTACAACTTAGACTATATTATGTGAAAAATGGCTATTTTGGGTCCATATAACTGGGGCATCTCTTGGGAAGATCTTCAGGGAAGTTGGATATAGGACTTTCTTCCTTGCTTTCATTTCTCTTTTTCTGCCTCTTGTTTTCTCTTTGCTTCAATTTATTTTCAAAGAAGCTCACTCCTACTTGCTGTACTTCATGTGTTGCATAGTAATCTGTACAGTAGATGAGACATGGCGTGGACATGGGCCACTCTTCTCCCTTTGTAGCTCTTAGAAATAATCTATGAGACTTGGAAAGAGTTTTACACACAGCTATCACAGTCAGTGGAAATTTGACAGGGTAAATGCTGTTTTTTGAAGCATCCAAGCTATTTCATTTGTTTCTCACCAGCAAAGTTAGAAATAACAAAGACTCAGAATTATAAAAAAACTCATATATTAGATTATCACTTATTTGAATGCTTGAGACCAGAAGAGTTTTAGTTTTTGGAGTTTATTTTTGAGTTTTAGAATATTTACCAGACATAATGAGATGTCTTGGGGGTGAGATCCAAGTCTAAACATGGAATTTACTCATTTCATATTTTTTTTTACACATGCCTGAAGATTTTATAACCAATTCCAAATGAAGTTTGTGCACACTGAACCGGCAGACCATGGCACCATCTTAGTGCACAAAGTGTTTCAGATTTTGGAACTTTTCACATTTTGGATTTTTGGATTAGGGAAGATCAGCCTGTATGTGAAATGTTATAAAGATAGAGAAGCTGCTAAGAAAGTTTTATGATGTTTGTTTTGAGGTTGTTCAAACCGTCAGTAGGAGTTCCACCCTATTTGCAAGCTCTTTGAGAAACATATTTGAAAATAACAACAGCTGAAGACCATTGAATCCATTTGTACCAGCTGTTAGTTAGAAACCTACAGTTTTGGTTTCTGCCACTAGGTGGTGCTTGTGTATTGCTAAAACTTACAGACTGTGTTCACTTTAGTTTATGAAGGTCAGTAGCTATCTTAGTGATAAAAGGTGGTACCATCTGAAATTAACAAGCATGACTTTTTTTTTTTACCTGTAGATATTTTGGTTTCATATGATTAAAAAAGGTCAAGTAAACAATTTTAAAATCTCTTGGATAAATGGAATAAATTTGAATTGGTAAAAAGCAGGACTCTGTTCTAATAGTTAACTATGGCTTTGCATTTTGTACAGTGTTATCACTTGGTTTTCTTCTTATATCACGAGCTTTACATATGAAATGCATGCCAGACTTATAAAAATAATGTTTCTTCGTAAGGATATTATGTTATAGAATAGAGACAGAACTGGGATTGGAGAGATGGTTCAGTTTTTAAGAGCATTGGCTGTTCTTACAGAGGACCCGGGTTCAGTTCCCAGCACCCACATGGTAGCTAACAACAATCTTTAACTCTAGTTCTAGGGGATCTGACACCCTCTTCTGGCCTCTGTGGGTATTATATAGCACAGGTGCACTTACATCCATGTAGGCATGGTACTCATACACATAAAAATAAATACATCAAAAAATTTAAGTGAATAGATACAGAACTGAGAGAGAAGCTGAAAAGTACAAATTTAAATACTTTATCATAGCTTTACATGGGGTTGCAGTGGTAAATTAGATGTTTTTCATTGGAAGGAAATAAAGCTAAATTCATGGCAGAGACACATTAAAATATATAACCTTCTAAAAACACTGGTAAATCAGAGAAGAGAGACTGGACAAGTTGCCAGAAGCAAGAATGAGGAATAGTGAACTTAATACTTCTTATTATTGCAGAAATAAACATCTTTAAGAAAATATTAGCAAGTTAAATTTAGCAGAAATTTAGCTAATGTAATATACTATAACTAAAATGTAGGAAAACAAGATTGATTTAATGTAGGAATTGTATTAATAGAATGGAAGAAAACCATGTGAACATCTCATTAGATGCAGAAAAAGCATTTGATAAACTGGCTGGTACTCATTCATGGTATAGATCTAACAAATGGAATTAAAGATAGTGACTTCTCTAAACAACCTCTAGCTGACATTGTACTGTATGCTAATAGGCTAGATACATTCCTTATGAGATCAGGACCAAGACAGTGGTGCATACTGTCATCACTCCAATTTCTGTTGTAGTCTAGTATATACAGTGAGAAGAAATAAATGGGTGAAAATATTGGAAAAGTAGTAAAGCTGTTTTTTTCTGTAAATACTGATCCTGTAGGTAGAAATTTCTACAAGATGAAAACCAAAGAACTACTAGAGTAAGTAAGCTTGTCAAGGTCACAAGATAGAAGATTAGTATATATTAAAAAATAGATATTCCTGCGTAATAGTGATGAACAACTGGAGAATTACAGTCACATAAGATATCATATTTAGAAGTAAACTTAACAAAACATGTACCACCTATATGTTGAAAGCTGTAACATAATTGCTCACATTAAAGACAACTCAGCAGTATTAAGGTTCCATTTTTCCAAAAGTTAACTTGAAGATAAAATACAATTTAAATTAAAATCCTAGCTGTTTATTTTATAGCAAAGTATTTGCATAAATAAACTAGTGTTTGTGTAAATATGCAAAAAACTTGCAATAAACCAGTCTTGGAAAGTAAACAGAGTTGGAGTGGTCATACTAACTGACTTTAGGAATTGCAAAACCAGGCTGGGCGTGGTGATGAAAGTCTTTAATTCCAACACTTGTACTTGAAAGTGTCTGCATAGTTAGTTCCAGGCCAGCAAACAAACCAAAAATAAACAAAATATTGCAAAACTTACTTTGACTGGTATAACTTAGCTTGGTAGAGTGCTTACCTGGCATGTGGGAGGCCCTGGGTTTAGTACCTAGCACCACATAAAACTGGGTGTGATGGTATATGCCTTTAATTCTAGCACTTGGGGGGTGGAGGGAGGCAGGAAGATCAGAAATTCAAGGCCATTCTCAGCTACACAGTGAGTTTGAGCCAGCCTGGGCTTCATAAACAAGTAAACAACAACAAAAAACCGAAACATCCAAACCCTCAAACCAAAAAACTCTTAATTGATTTAAACAGTGGACAGTAGCATATCGACAGGACAGATAGATAGATCTGTGGGATATTAAAGAAGAGAGGTTGGCATATCAGGGCCATGGTTCCAAATGAGGCTTTTTTGTTTTTATGTGGCCTGCAAAGCTAGGAGTAGATTCTCAGTTTTTAATTTTTATTTTATTTATTATTTTTTAAAATTTATTTTATGTGTATGCATGTACCTGCACCCATGTTGTACAATGCCTGCAGAGGTCAGAAGAGGCTGTCAGATCCCCTAGGACTGGAGTTACAGACAGTTGTTAGCTGCCATGTGGGTGCTGGGATTCGAACCTGGGTCTTCTGCAAGAACAGTCAATGTTCTTAACCACTGAGCCATCTCTCCAGCCCCCAATTTTCAGTTTTTAAATATTGCAGCATTTCAAATATTTACAATCTGGCTCTTTACAGAAGCTTTCTGATCTCTGAAATACAGAGAAAATATTAAGAGAAGAAAGGCATTGCATATTAAAATAGGTGAAGTTGACATATTAGTTTGTGTTTTGTTGGAACACAGTGACAGTCACTTATTTGGGTATTGTCTATTGCTGCTTTTGTGCTACTGTAGCAGACTTGAATAGATGTGACAGGGATTGTATGCCCTGCATAGTTCCAAATATTTACAGTCTGGCCCTTTATAGAAGCTTGCTGATCTCTGACATACAGAGAATAGATCCATTGCACATCGTCAATTCAGTTCTTTGAAAACTAATTCCAGTGAAGGTGCTAATGGAGAAAGAATCCCCTTTCTAATGGTTGGATGTCCAGTTAGATATCAAAAAACAAACAAGAAAGAACCTCAATTTTTATCTCATACTCTAGACAAAAAGTAATTTCATATGGATCACAGCCCAAAATTTAAAAAATTACAGTTGTAAAATTTCCAGAAGGAAGTTTTTTTTTTTAATATTGTGAAGAATGCAGATCATAGTTTCCACGAGAAAACACTCTGAAACTTTGGAGATGGACAGAGATGTATTAGAACATAGAAAGTATGAATCATGGGGAAAAATGGAGAAATCCAGCGTCAAAATTTAAAACTTCTAGTACCTGAAAGTCAACTGTTTTGAAAAAAGGAAATAGCAAAGTGCACACATTGAAAGAGTCATTTGCAATACATGTATTTGGAAGATATGTTGTGTCTAGAATCTATAAAGGAATATCTATAGGCCTTGTACTAAGAAGTCAGCAAAAATGGACAAAATACTTGAGTAGACTGCTGTGAAGGAAGAGATAAGAATGACTGAGAAGCACTTGGAAAGTTGCTCAAAACCGTCAGTCAGCAGAGAAGGGCAAATGGAAACTGCAGCTAAACTCTAAAAAGACAATCAGTACCAAATGTCATGCTAGGGCAAGTGAGGCTTGTCAGAGCTGTGGGAATATACACTGGTACAAGCACTTTATCCCAATCTGTCACCTTCTTTCAGTTAAGCATGTATTTGCCATCCATCCAGCATTCCCACACTTGGACTGTTAGAAATGAAAAGATACAGCTATTCAAAGACTTGTGCATGAATGTGTGTATTCTCTTTCTTTATAATTGCCCAGAATTGGAGAGAACCCAAGTATCTACTACCAGGTAAATTATTAAATAGTAATATGACCATACCTTAAAATACCTGATTTGGCAGTAAAACTCCCAGTCCATTTTTTTTAAAGATTTTATTTACTTTTATGTGTCTGAGTGTTTTGCCTGCATGTATGTAAGTGTACCATGTGCATGCAATTCCTGTGGAGGCTAGAAGAAAGCAGCAGATCTCCTGGAACTGGGGTTAAGGATAATTTCTAGCTGCCGTGTAGGTGCTGGGAATTGAACTCTGGTCCTCTGTAAGAGCAAGCAGTGCTTTTAACCATTGAGCCATCTCTCCAGCCCCCCCCCCATGCAACAGTTACATGACTTGCTGAGTGAAAAAACCGGATACAGCATGTATATACTATGAGAGTCTGGTTTTATGCAATTCTAGATTAGGCAAATGGTTCCATAGCAGCAAATGGTTCCATAGCAACAGAAAAAAGTTTCTCATCTTATATTTGGGAGTAGGAATTTCCTGTACGAGAGAACTTTTGGGGGAGATAGAAATATTCTATATCTTATTTTAGGCAATATGTGGAGCATGGCAGAACTCATAAAGCTATGATTTTAAGATAAGCACATTTCATTATATATAAACTTTACCTAAAAAAAGTTGATTTAAATTTTTTTTTTATTAGAAGCTAAAGATATTTCTCAGAAACATCATGTTTGCCACTGAAGCATTTGACTAAAAACATTGTAAATATCTTACTGGGGGTACTGGGGTATTTGAGGATAATGTCATTTGCCTCTAAGTTGCTCATTTTCTGCCTTTGCACAATAATTGATACTGTAATAAGTAGCCCTTGTATGTGCAGTATAGTTGGAGTCACAGCCATATAGATTTTTTTGTAGATCATTTAATGTTCTAATTCTCATCCAAAACTGAGGAGAATAGGTAGTGTTATCTGTACATTTGGTTAGGAATTAACATGGTAGCTCAGGAACATACATAGTCCATTAACCTACTTTTCCTTAGCATTTTTAGTTCCTTAAAAGAATCTAAATACAGGCAAATAATTTTTTCTTGAAGAGTTGTCTTGCCTTTTTTCTACCAGTTTCAGAGTTTCAGGCCTTATATTAAAGTCCTTCATCCATTTGGAGTTGATTTTTGTATGCAGTAAGAGATAGGGATCAGTTTAATCCTTCTACCTGTGGCTATTTAGTTTTTCCAGCACCGTATTGTTGAAGAGGCTGTCTTTTCTCCAAGGCGTATGTCCTAGTTTGTTTCTTCATTGCTGTGACAAACTACTCTGACCAACTTGAGGGAAGAAAGGGTTTATTTATCTTCCACCTTCCAAGTTACAGTTCATCAGGGAGCCCAAGGTGGGAGCTCAGGGCAAGAACCTGGAAGCAGGAGCCTGGAACACGGGCCATAGAGGAACGCTGCTTACTGGCTTGCTCCCCTGGCCCCTGCTCAGCCTGCTTTCCTATGCAACACAGGCCCACCTGCCCAGGGGTGGCACCACCCCCAGTGGGATGGGCCCTCCCACATCACTCATCAATCAAGAAGATGCCCCACGGACATGGCCACAGGCCAGTCCTATGGAGGAAATTCCCCAATTGAGGCTCCCTCAACCCAGGTGTGTCAAGTTGACACTAAAGCTATCCAGCACAATTGACCCCTTGTCAACTTGACAAACACATCACACATAACCTTTCCAATTCTTATCCCCAAGATATGATGTTAATATTAAAACATAATACAGTACAATCTTAAAAGCCCCACAGTCCTTAAAAAAATCCAAACACTTAGAAGTCCATAGTCTCTTTTAAAAGTCTCTTAACTATGGATGGGCTTCTGTAAAATCCAAAACAAGTACTGTCTTATTTCAGAGGGAAAAATCGGGCACACCTAAGCAAAACCAAAGTCCAGCAAAGCAGCTCGAGGCTGGACATCTGAGATTCACTCACGATCTTCTGGTCTCCAAAGGTTTCTGGCAGCTCCACTTCTCTGACTCTGCCATCCACACAGCTCGTCTTGCAGACCCAGGCCAGCTCCATTCCACAACTACTACTGTCCTTGGTGGTTGTCCCATGGTCCTGGCATCTCCAAAAAGCTGAGATCTCCACTGAAACTGAGGCTACACCTTCACCAATGGCCACTTCTTGCTTCTTGGGATGCAAAGCCTCAGATTTTCTCCATGACCCCTTCAATCTTGAGATCTTCACTGCAACTGAAGCTGCACTTTCACCTATGGCCTTTCCTGGCTTCTCAGAGTGCCAAGCCTCAGCTGCTCTCTGTGACCCCCTTCACACTTTTAACACCAATACCATGTAGGAGACTCTTACACATTACCAAGTCCTGCTTCCAGCTAGAGATGGAGGTTTGGGTTCCCTGAGGAAATACCTCCCAGAAGATTTCACCATAGTGTTGCTAATCTCTGGTTACTTACAGCTGATTCTTCAGCCCCAGCTAACCATCATCAATTATCCCAGTAAAGCAAAGGTTTTACTTCAGGTTCTGGTCTCAGAACACAGAATCATAGGTGATTCTTCAGTCCCACCAGACCAGATCCTAGAGATTCTGAATTCAAAACATCACAAAAACAGCCCTGATGGTCTTTTTTTCCCTTTGAAACTTCACAGGACAGGCCTTCATTGTCCACAACTCTTTCAGCATAACTGTTTCAAGCTCCACAGCAACAAACTCTAAACACTCGATGGCTTTTCCAGCCCAAAGTTCCAGATGCTTCCACAATCCTCCTTAAAACACCAAGGTTAGGTCCATCACAGCAATTCCCCACTCTCGGGTACCAATTTCTGTCCTAGTTTGTTTCTTCATTGCTGTGACAAAATACTCTGATCAATACCAACTTGGGGGAGGAAAGGGTTTATTTGTCTTACAACTCCCAGGTTACGGTTCATCAGGGAGCCCAAGGTAGGAGCTCAGAGCAAGAACCTGCAGGCAGGAGCTGGAGCACAGGCCATAGAGGATTGCTGCTTACCGACTTGCTCCTCTGGCCCCTGCTCAGCCTGCTTTCATTTTTTTTTGGGGGGGGGCGGGGTCTTTTTGTCAGCCTGCTTTCTTATGCAACACAGGCCCTGGGGTAGCACCACCAACAGTGGGCTGGGCCCTCCCACATCACTCTTCAATCAAGAAGATGCCCCACAGACATGGCCACAAACCAGTCCTATCAAGGAAATTATGCAATTGATGGTCCCTCAACCCAGGTGTATCAAGTTGACACTAAAGCTATCCGGCACAGTGTATTTTTGTCATCTTTGTAAAAAATCTCATGATTATAGCTGTGTGGGTTTATATATGGCCCTGTATTCATTCTGTTTATTAATGTGTCTGTTTTTGTGCCAGTACCATGCTGTTTTGTTACTAAGGCTCAGTAGTAAAACTTGATATCAGGTATGACAATACCATTAGCATTATAGTTTTTGCTCAGGATTGCTTTGGCTATCTCTGCAGTCTTTTGTTTCCATATGAATTTTATTTATTTTTACATGTGTGGTGTACATGTGTCTGTATGTTTGTATATATGTGGGTGCATTTGTGTATGGAGCCCCAAAGTTGATGTCAGGTATCTTCTTCAGTCACCTTCCACTTTGTTTATTGAGGCAACGTCTCTTGCTGAACGCAGAGCTCTCCATTTCCCACTAGTTTAGCTGGCCAGCTTGCCCAGGGATGCCTTGTCTCTATCTTTGGAGTGCTGAAATTTAAGGTAGGCCACCGTGCCTATGTAGCTTTTATTTGGGTGCTGGGGATCTGAACCCTAGCCCTCATGCTTGCATGGCAAGTGCTTTGTCTACTGAGCCACCTCCCTAGCCACTCATATGAATTTTAAGATTTTTTTTCTATGTCTGAAGAATGAAAGTCAATTTTTCTTTAAAATTTATTTGTGTGTATGCATGTGTGTGCACTCAAGTTTCCCATGATACATACATGGAGGTCAGAGGACAACTTACAGGAGTCTGTTCTCTGTTTCCACTCTGTGGGACCTAGGATTAAATTCAGATCATCACACTTTGTGGCAAGCAGGGGTTTGCCTGATGAGCCTTCTTGCCCAAATAAAAACATCTTTATAATTTTTTTTTGACATAGTGTCTCTATATAGTTATCCTGGAACCCATTATGTTAGAGAGTGGGACACCACTTGAATCCACACAGATCCACCTGCCTCTGCCTCCCGAGTACTAGGATTAAAGCTGTGCTATTAAAAGTTTAAAAGTTATTGGGGCTGGAGAGATGGCTCAGTGGTTAAGAACACTGGTTGTTCTTGCAGAAGACCTGGGTTCGAATCCCAGAACCCACATGGCAGTTAACAACTGTCTAACTCCAGCCCCAGGAGATCCAACAGCCTCTTCTGACCTCTGCAGGCATTGCATGACATGGGTGCACTTACCTATGTACAGGCAATAAACACATACACATAAAGTAAAAATAATAAAAGAAAAAAGTTTAAAAATTATTATCCACAGGGCTGGAGAGATGCTTAGCAGTTAAAAGTACTGACTGCTCTTGCAGGGAACTCAGGTTTTGATTCCCAGTATCCACATGGCGGCTACGAACCATCCTTAACCCCAGTTCCAGGGGAATCCAAAGCCTCTTCTGACCTCCACAGCATTGCATGACACGGGTGCACTCACATACATGCAGGCAATACACTCATACACATAAAATTAAAATAAAATATTAAAAAAATTATCCTCAAAATTATAAGCCAAATAGCAACAAATATATTATTATTGTTAAGGAATTAATTTGCCCTGTTGGAGTAAATAAAAACTTGACTCCTTAACTAGAAAAGGTGTAACCATGCCTTAAATCTCATAAATGCTAAACTCTTTTTTTAGATAAATAATTTATTGAGAATTTCATACATGCATATAAGGTGTTTTGATCAGATCCATGCCCACTCCCTCCCTTTCAACTCCTCCCATATCTCTCCATCACTTTTTTTCTGATAACTTCATGTACTCTTTCTTCTCTCTCTCACTTTTTTTTTAAACAAACAGGGATCTATCTTTTTAATTCAAAAAATGTTAAAATGACATCAACTTATGTTTAGATTAGGGGAAATAAACAATATTCTCTTATTTGAGGCTAAGTGCATTGATCTGTTGTTCAAGCTCTGAAAAACAGTTTGTAGTTACTTAATTTAAGTGTGAAGCAATGCTGTTTCAGAAATATTTTTATCTTAGTGCTCAGTTGAATAAAATCTTATTTAGCAATGAATATTATATTGTTTTTTAAAAAGTTCTTCAAATGACAGTTTAGTGTATGAAACTTTTTATGAGGCATGTGATGACACAAGACAGCTTTCAGTTTCTAGAATTTTGCAAACAATATTTTCATAATATTTTTGTTAGCTTTCTATTGCTGTGATAAAACATTCTGACCAAAACTAATTTGGGGAAGAAAGGGTTTATTTGGTTTATCTATCATCAAGGGACACCAAGGCAGGAACTCAAGGCAAGAGCTGAAGCAGAGACACAGAGGAACACTGCTTACTACTGGCTTGCTTCTCTGGCCTGCGTTCAGCCTGCTTGCTTATACAACTTATACCACCTGCCCAGGGGTGGCACCACCCACAGTGGGTTGGGCCTTCCTAGTCCCTCAACTATCCAAAAAATGCCTTCAGGCCAATCTCATAGAGACAGTTCCCTAGTTGAGATTTCCTCTTCCCAGGTGTGTCAAGTTGACACCTGAAGCTATCTAGCACATACAGGTTGCTGGTCATAGATCTGAAGAATTAAAACAAAACAAAACAACAACAACAACAACAACAACAAAACCCTTAAAACTCCTTTTCTTCATTTTTGAGAATTCCTTTTTGAAACAATGATATTTTTTAACCATCAGATGTTTCTCAGTATTTAGTCATATTTCTTCTATTGATTTTTGAAATTTTTAGTTAATTGGGTTTAGAAACAGTTTTTTAAAGCAAATATTTGTGTCTACTAATAGTGAGAGTTTGTGTTACATGTTTATAGAACTTTCTATAATAGGAGAATTTCTTGGAAATGTAGCATTGTGCCTCATAAGCTCTGGGTATGGTTTGTGGATATCAGCAAACCAGACTATGTTCCAAAGTTGGTTTTTCTGTTGGCTACTGGAAACCTAAGATGCATTTTCTCATAGAAGCACTGTGATAAATAGTGGCAAAGTTGCTAAGATAGCCCATAGAACCCATATGAGAGTGAACAGTGTACCTTGTGAATAGTTCTTTGATTTTCAAGGAACTTTTTCTTCTCTTCAGCTGTAACAGTAGCAGGAGTAGGGAAGCGAGGAAGGTTCCAGACACTCACCAGGGTGCTGGAGAGAATAAGATATTGCCTGATATAGTTATGGGGAAGAGATGTATAGGGTGAGATGCAGGAGTCCTCACCGGAGACTTTTCTTTCCAGTTTCAGTTACTACCAGCTAACCTTGGTTTAAAGGTATAAGATGGAACACTCCAGAAATAACTCCTAAGTGTTAAATTCTCTCTCATTCTGAGTAGTATGATGTAGTCTCTCTCCATCTGGTCCTGAATGTGAATCTTCCTTTTGTCCCATGTACCATGCTGCATATGCTCTGTACCCTTCCCCCTAGTCACCTAGCCATTTCAGTTACCAGATCAGCAGCTTCAGTACTGTGGCGAAGGCACCAATGAATGGGAGTCATAGTGCAGACAACTTGGAGATGCCAAAAAGCCCTGTGTGCTTCCTGTAACTGGAAGAGGTGAAAGCTTCAAGACATTTTGAGAAAGAGAGAGACAGAGACACATAGAGATATTTACAGAGTATATTGTTATAATTGTTCCATTTTATTATTATTGCTGTTAATCTCTTATAAATTAAATTGTAGGTTTGTATGCATAAGGAAATGTAGTATATAGGGAATGATATTTGAGATTTCTGGAATATATTGAGATTCTTGGAATTTGTATCTCGTGGATAAGAAGATTATATAGAAAATAATTTTTTAAAATATAAGAATTAATAATGTAGATGATATAAAATTAACACCTTGAACTAGTAGCCTTCAAATACATAACCAATAATCAGTCACAGCATATGATGGTAGAAAAACTCCACAACAAAGAGGATAAAATACTGTGTTCTTCTAAAATAATAGTTATCAAGAAATGTGTAAGAATATGTAAAAAAAAAAAAGCATAAGCGTATATTCAACAGATGACATGGCTTTTTTGTTCTTGTGTATAAGATGATTTAACATCATGAAAATGAGTTAAAAAATAAATCTAGGGCTAGGTATAGCAGTATACACCAGTGATCCCAGTATTTTAGAAGTGACTGAGGCAGGAAAATTCCAAGTTTGACGGCAGCTCGGGGTGCACAATGAGACCCTGCCTCAAAAAATAAAACAAGCACAAAAACAGAAGCACAGAGAATGAAATAAGGTTAATACAGAAAGGAAGTCAACAATAGAGAATAAATTTAATTGATAAAATCCTAACTACAAATTTTCAAAGTAGACAAAATATTAGCTATTGGTAACAATAACAAAAGCCCCAAATGCCATTAAGGTTGAAATGACTAATGAATATGACAACAGAAAATGTTAGTAATCCATTGCTTTTAGATTTCTACAAGTAAGTTTGAAAATCTAAATGATGTAGATCATTTTTGGAAAAATTAGTTTTCCCCAAAAATGATTAGTAGTGAAAGAAAGCTTAAGTCTATCAATGTTCATTGCAGAACAAAGGAGGGAATTAGCATGGGATAACCCTAGCAAGGCATCATAGACACGGCTGTCTGCTGTAATGTCAGAGACCAGGTAGTGGAACAGACCTTTGAGAACATGGATACCTAAACCTGGTTTTTAGAAGAAAGCACAGAAAAGGAAATTGCAGTCTAAATGGCAAATAAAAATATATGAGAGAAAATGAACAAATAGAATCCAGTGCTGTTGGTATAATAGATATCTTAAAATTTTTTTGTTCATTTATTTGAATTCTTCCATTTTTATGGATAGTACTGTTGAAGGACTGGAATGTGTATCTTGTTTACTTTAGATTGAATATGTAATATTTTCCTTTTTTATTTTTTCTTGCCTTTTTTCTTTTTCACATAAAAATTATTTAATACAAAGTCCATTTTCCAAGTAGAAGGGACTTTTGTTTTTTAAAGTGTTATTCATTTATTGTTTGTTGCATTTTGACTTAAGACATCGTAGTTTTTTTAAATTTGTGCCACTTTATTCATCCTTTCCTTGAGATGAAATGTGGAATCAATGTAGATAAACATCTGCACTTGAGAAGTGTATGCAGTATCATCAATATGTAAGAGACCATAAGGTTTTTGTTGCTTTGGTCCTCTGTGTCCTTTGGTCTCTCTGTATCTCCTTTATGTCTTTTATTTTGCTTTATAAAAGTGATTGCTGCATTCTTTGGTGAATAGTAATTGATATGTTATTTGACAGTTTTATATGTTACCATCTAAATGGTTTACCATTACTACCTTTGTTTTGAAATCATTTTGTTGTGACATCAGGATAATAATTCTTTTGTTTCCATCTATCCAACATACCTTTGTTTCTACCTTTTATTTTTAGCTTTTCTTTCTTTAGTATGTCTCTTGTCTATGACATATAGTTGGGTCTTGCTTTATGAGACATAATAAAAAAAATCTTCACCAGTCGAGGACTTTTCTCCCTACAGATAAGAGTTATGCAATGTGGGAGTCTTTTAGGTAGACCCACTGAAGGGGTACTTCAGTTACCTCACCCTGTGTTCCTGTTCAGCATGGAAGAAGCCAGAGTGGTCTGTGTCCCGATTTCCTATCAGCAATTTGGGTAATCCCTTCAGAGGATGGTGTGATAAGAATAGGAGGTAGGAAACTGTCCAGGACTCCAGCTCCAAGGGTGCTGATGCCTCTCTGGCCTTCTTGGGCACCAAGCACACATGTGGTATACATACATGTAAGCAAATACTCATACACATACAATGAAAGTAACTTCAGAGGGGGGGAATGTTAGAGTAGCAAAAAGCTCCATTAAAAAAAATTTCCACTCAGAATTCCTTCTGTCACATTCTTCTATGTTTCTTCCTCCTTTCTTTCTCTCTGTAGTTGTTCAATTTAGCCATTTCAAATCCACTTGTGTAATTACATACATATGTTAAATTCATCTGCTGTATTCTACTATTAATAAAATAATAAAGCTTAAAAAAGCTTCTTTTCAGTCTCAAATATTTTTGATTTGAGAACAAAGGCAGACTTGTTTTTTCAGCCTGATTTGTCAGTTGGTCAATAATGGGTAGTGTTTATCGTAAATATGAGCCAAGCTTGCTGCTCCAAGGTTTTGATAGAAATAGATTTTGGAAGGAATAAGATGAAAACATTCTACAAAATATCTATTCCAGCAGAAGGTGCTGAAATTAACACTTTTATTTCTTCTATCAGATTAAACTGCTAAGTGAAAGAATAACAGGTATAATTAATAGTTACTTGAACTTTCACAGTCATAAATTTAGAAATTGAATAATCATAGTAAATGTGTAACACATCTTATTGCAAGTCAGGAAGCTTCTGTTTTTTTGCTTTCAGTAAATTGAAAGAAAACTCAATGTTGTCATAAATTGCTGCATTATTTAAAATAATTTCTGCCAGGTGTGGTTGTAGTCCCAGTACTCTAAAGACTGAAACAGGAGGATCATGAGTTCAAAGCCTGTCTGCACTGTAGTGAGATCCTGTCTCAAGAAGCAAATGAAACAAAGATCTCTTTCTAGATACAACATTATAAGTAAAAAAGTCTGTCCCTCTCACCAAGTCACATGTCCATAAGATTTTACTTTTTGTTTAAATATTCGTTATCAAAATTTTTGTTATTAGCTGGGGGTGGTGGAACATGCCTTTAATCCCAGCACTTGGGAGGCAGAAGCAGGTGGATCTCAGTGAGTTTGAGGCCATCCTGGTCTACATAGGGAGTTCTAGGCCAGCTGGGGCTACATGGAGACCCTGTCTCAAAAAAGACCCAAAAAACTTTTTTTAAATATTTATGTTCATTTATCTGTTAATAATAATTGCAATAATAGCTCATATGCAGTTTTATTTCTCTTGCAGAGTCATGGTTACAGAAAATACAAAATTATGAAGGGGCAGAGATGTAGTTCAGTGACTGAGCACTTGTCTAGCTTGCCAAAAGGCCCTATGTTTGCTTGCAAACCCACAAAACCAAGCCAACAAACTCCTATGAATTTTTGTACACACTTTTTGTTTGTTGGTTTGTTTTGAGACAGTCTCATGCAGTCCAAGCTGGCCTTAAACTATATAGCTGGGGCTGGTCTTGAACTCCTGATCCTCTTGCCTCCTTACTTAAAGGATATTAATTAATGTCTTTAATGCATAGAATTATGATGGAATGAAAAAACATTTTCAGGCATATAGATTAAAAATCTCTTAAAAGTGGAATAAAATTCAGATTCAAGGACATGAAAACAATGATGTAGAATTCCTGATACATTTAAGAGAGTTTATATATTTTTGAAATTGACGAAGATGGATGGATATCAATTTGTTTACATTCCTGTGGGCATACAGTTTTATTTTAAAATGCCAGTGTTTACAATAAACTAGAAATCACATCTCCTGTATTTTGAAGTGGTTAATTTTCTATTGAAAAGTTTTAGATGCTGACTGAAATTTTAGATGCTATTTAGAATTTTGAGATTTAGTAGATTTGAGAGAATTTTGGATTTAGTAAAAATATGTGGGGACTGGAGAGATGGCTCAGTGGTTAAGAGCACTGACTGCTCTTCCAGAGGACGGGGTTCAGTTTCCAGCACTCACATGGCAACTAACAACTGTCCATAACTCCAGTTCCAGGGGATCTAACACCCTCTTCTGACCTCCGCAGGCATTGCATGACACGGATGCACTTACATACAAGCAGGCAATACACACACACACACACACACACACACACACACACACACACACTTACACACACATATGTAAGCATATGTATTATTGGAGTTGGGGAAATGACATATTTGGTAAGTTGCCTGCTGAGTTTGGATCCCAATCACTGAAGTAAAAGCCAGGCTTGGTGGGCACATGTAGCCCTAATGTTGGCCTCGTGGAGAAAGATGGATCCCAGTCTAGCCATTCAGTGAGCTTTGGGCTCGGTAAGCCTCCCCCTACCTCAAAAAACAAGGTAGAGAGTGATAAAGGAAGACAATCATTGTGAATCTCTAGCCTCTACCTACACAGACACACACGTGAATGTACATCTGAATGTACATGTAGTAAATACAACACATTCACACCTACTATGCACGCACAAATAAGAAAGAAGGTATGTAATTTTCTGAATTCTTTAACATTGCATGAACATTTCAGTTTGAATGCTATACTATAAGCTTATTTGAAAAGAAGATCAATTGAGAAAGCTGTTGTAGAGTGTACAGGGGTGGTGTGTGTTTTTATGTTGATGTAAATGTTCATAGGCAGGTGTGGTGGTTGGAAATGGTGCCATAGTGAAGAGTCTTGATAGCATGTTAACAGTCATAGCTAATCTTTGGAGCTTGGATAGACAAAAGTGAAATCTTCTCTTCCCTGGCATTTAATGTAATCCCTCTATTTATAAAATAATGAGATTGTATTTATCATCACCTTTCTGGCATAGTACATCTAAAAGTATTTATGTTGAACCATTAGAGGGGAGCATGAATTTGTTTTTGGAATTAGCTTTTACAGTGTTTGAATGCTTTTAAGTAATGAGCTTAATATTTCTATCATTTAGATAAATTTTTAGTTAAATTCTTGAATTTGAAAGTTTTAGTAAAAACTGACAGAGCAGCATCAAAGCCTGTGTTTGCTTTCTTTGACCTCCCTGCCCCTAAACACATTAGAATCTTTATAAAGTTTGGGAAGTTTTGATTCTATATGTAGATTTACTTTGAATTACAGCTGAAGAATTACCTAGGTCAGTGCTGTATGTAGATTGTCTACTGGAATAAAAGAATTTGAAAACAAATTTGAAGAATATTTCAAAGCACTTTCCCCCTAAAAATTACTTAACGATTCTTACAGACATTCTGAAGACTATTCATTCCAGTGGTTCCCAGGCCAGGCTGAGCACCATAATCCTTTGGGAAACTTCAAAGATGTCATGACATCCTCTATCCAGACCATTCTGGTTGAGTATTTTGAACACAAGTGTTTTTAGGTTTCTGGTGATTCTGAGGTCTTGATTTTGAAATACTACTGCCTTCCAACCCAAACACATTGTCCTGTATTAACATCAAGGACTATGAGATGTTGGCTTAAGTAGTCTAAGGGCTTTTGATTTTGTTTTTTTTTTTTTTTTTTTTTTTTTTTTTGTTCTGTTTTTTTGAGACAGGGTCACTGTATAGACCAAACTAGCCTTGAACTCACAGAGATCCTTCTGCCTCTGCCTCTGTTGGCATTAAAGGTCTGCCCCACCACACCCAGCTTCATGGGGCTTTTGAAAGAAAGAAAAAGCAGAAGTACAAATTAACAGTTAACCACAGTCATTGGGGAGTCTTTTCTCCACAGCCAGGCTTCCCAGATGGCTGAGGATCTACACTTTAGGAATTTGAAACTTTGCTTACCTAAGTGGTTTTGATCTCTCTCCCTAAAGGTAACAGCATACATTTCATATCTTTAAACAGAAAGTCAGAAAGTGCCACAGTTGTGAGCATAATGAATCCTTTGTGTTGACTCAGTGTCAGTTTTATAAACAGCAAACATTGTATAAGCCTCATGAGATGCATGCATGGTTTAGTCTGAGGCTATACTAGACATCTGTTTCTGAGAACCAAGGCTACCAGATTGTCCTCTCATTTCTTGTTTATGCCATGTATCTTTGTATAGTGGCGCTTACCCTGAAACTTACATTGTAGTCAGAATTGGGGGTACAGCAAGGGTAATATGGCTTTGGCTAGGCTCTTGGTCCTCCTAAATATGGAGTTCATAACTAGTACATTGATATTTTTGCTTCAGAATTTATTTCTCATTTTGTACGTTTTCTAAGAATCTGCATTCTGAGTAGAATTAAGATGGCAGGTAGCTGACTAAAGGTTTCATGAAGGGTATGTGTGGGTGGGTGTGGGTGTGATGTATATATAATGACATTAAGCACTTGGGTTAGGGTTAGGTAGAAGTAACAACTGCTTTATTAAATTTTAGAAAATTTGCTTTGTCATATGTAAAGGAGACACAGGGTTCATGTGAGTATCTCTTTTGAGTGTGAGAGTTGTTCTTTTTGAGTTTGTAAAAAAATGAAATGGGGGCTAGACAGCTGGCTCAGCGGTTAAGAGCACTAGGTGCTCTTGCAGAAGACCTGGGTTTGATTCCCAGCACCCACATGACAGCTAACAACCGTTCATAACTCCAGTTCTAGGGGAATTTGTCACCCTTTTCAGACTTCGGCAGGCATTGCATGACGTGGACGAACATACATGCATGCAGGCAATACACTCGTACACATAAAATTAAAAAAATATTTAAAAATATTTAACAAATGAAAATCACTTTCCAAAATGAGACTTTGCTATTAAATAATACATACTTTTATGAGATTGTCTGCCTGAGTGTGCTAATTTGTTTCATGTCACCTCTGTGAAGGACTTAACCTCTATGTGGCATTGCTAATCTTCTTCCATCTAAAGTCCTTTCTCACATAGAGAGAACTTCTAGTATTGCTCTTTGCCTTTAGGCTCTTCCTGGAAGCCCAAAACGGGAGCTTTATTTTGTAACTTTTTGATTTCTAAGTGTGACAACTTATGCTCACTGATGAGTGAGACAGAGAGAGAATGAACAACTGCAGGATTTTTTTTAAAGAAAACCTTTCCCTTTTGTGAGTTGTAGGTTAGACATCAACAGAGATAAATGTTAATTCCACATAAAAATTCCTAATATTAAAATATAGTGTGTAAATAGTCAAAAGTCCTACCTTTAATAGTATTTAATAAGTGGAGATGAGGTCATTTTCAGCTACCTACCTCCCTTCTTCCTCCTCCTCCTTTCCTTTCCTCTCATGGTAGGCAAACACTGTGCCATTGAGCTACATCACCATTCTGCTATGAATTTTAAGGAGAGGTTCTTTTTTAAAATTAAAAAAAAATTTATGTGAGTTTTGATTACATGTATGTAAGTGCATTCATGTTTTGCAATGCCCATGGAAGTCCCAAGATGGGGTGTCAAAGCTCTTGGAACTGGAGTTATGGATGCATGGTTGTTAGCCACCATGTGGGTGCTTGAGAACTGAGCTCTGGTCTTCTAAAGAGCTGCCAGTGCTTTCTCCAGCCCCAAGAGAGTTTCTTTTTTTGGTTTAATGTAAGTGAATGACTTTTTTCTTTTCTTTCTTTCTTTCTTTTTTTCTTTCTCTTTCTTCCTTCCTTCCTTCCTTCCTTCCTTCCTTCCTTCCTTCCTTCCTTCCTTTCTTTTTTATTTTTTTGGTCTTTTTTTGAGACAGGGTCTCCCTGTAGCCCCAGCTGGTCTGGAACTCGCTATGTAGACCAGGCTGGCCTTGAACTCATAGAGGTCCATTGCCTCTGCGTCCCTAGTGCTGGGATTAAAGGTGTGTGCCACCATGCCTGACATGAATGACTTAAAACTTTTGTAAGGGGCTGGAGAGATGGCCTAGTGGTTAAGAGCACTGACTGCTCTTGCAAAGGGCCCAGGTTCAATTCCCAGGACTTCACATGGTGGCTACCAACAATCGATAACTCCAGTTCCAGGGGATCCGATGATTTCTGAGGGCATTGCACAACATGGGTGCACTTACATGCATTCAGGCAATATAGCCGTACACATGAAATAAAAATAATAAATAAAATATTTAAAAAGTATTTAAAATGTGACCTTTGGTAATGAATATTTTTAATTGTATATCTCAGTATATACATATATACATTAATGTAGTTAAAATGGTTTATGAAGCAGTAAAACTTTTAACTTGTGTATTACATTTAAATATTTTCTGGTTTTTAAAATTTTTATTTGTAATTTTTATGTGTATGAGTGCATTGCTTGCATGTGTGTAGGTGTACCCATGTGGTGCAGTGCCGGTGGAGTTCAGAAGAGGGCATTGGATCCCTTGGAATTATGGGTGGTTGTTAGCCACCATGTGGGTGCTGGGAATTGAACTCAGGTCTTCTGCAAGAGTAGTCAGTGCTCTTAATCGCTGAGCCATCTCTCCAGCCCCAGTATTTTCTATTTTATTATGTTGAAAGTTATAGTTGTGATTTATTGAATTTATTTTATGAACCTGCTAATTAGTCTGATTTATACTTTGAAAAGTACTAAGATGACTTCTAAGGTTTCTTTTCAACACTGAGATTCTATATAACTGATTCTGTAATCTCAGACAGTCAAAATTTATTGTAGAACAGCTGGAAACCAGGTTAAATCAGGAATGGCTATAGGAATTTCCCTAAGACACCTAGATGTCCCTTGTCATCAGTTACCTATAAACAGGGAGAGCCAGGTGCACAGTGTAAACCCAGCAGTTTCGGCAGGATGATGATGATGAATGAGTCAAGTTCAGCCTGGGTTGTATAGCATGACCCTGTCTCAAAGAAAAAGGAAAGAAACAAGAATTCAGTCTATGAATGAAATATGTGGCATAGTTAATAATATTGTACCTATGTTCAGTTTTTAATATGACTTTTAATAGTAAGAGGTATAAATTCAGTAAGCAGTGTTAAGGTTGAGTTTTGTTAATTCCATCTGAGAGTTGACAGTTCTTTTTCAGAATTTAAAAGTAGAAAATATTTCTTTAAAATGATTCTAAATTGTGGATGGGGGTACTAATATTACTGCTTTTTATAATTTCCATTGTGATTAGAAAAAATATGAGAAATCTTTAAATATAGACATAATATCTCGAAAACTGCAAAAGATCGTGGTCACCAACCTGGAGTTTTGTGCGGAGGAAGAAGTCATTAAGGGAGCTTTAAGTCAATCTAAATAAAACATTTTTTAACGTGGAATGCGAAACAAAACTGATCTGCATGAAATGATGAGAGGTTTGACAGTGCCACTCGTTGGCTATTAAAGAAATGTATTTAGAATTTTTTATTAAAGTATGTGTGTATGAGAGTTCAGGCATATGTGTGCTAGGACATACTTGTAAGGTTGAGGACAACTTTCAAATGTCTGTTTTCTCTTTCTACCATGGGTTGTCCAGGGATTGGACTCAGGTTGTCAGGCTTGTTTAGCAAGTGCTATTAACTGCTGTGCCATCTTGCTTGCTTTAAAGAAATATTTTTAAACTGGTTGAGTTAGAAATATGAATATGGACTGTGTAGAGCATTTGGTAATTATGTTTTGCATTTCTCACCTATTAGAGCATTGAATTTCTCTATCTTTCTATAATGCCTTTAGAAACCACATCTTAAGTTAGCTTCATCAAAAAACTCATATCATGAAAACATAACAGAAAAAAAATCCTAAGCCCAAACCTTTTCAGAAAGTCAGGTTATAACCCATTCACAGTAAGGAAATATGATAATTTAAAGGCAGAAATTAAAATATTGGGTATTTACTGACTGTTATGTTGAGAGCAGGAAGGTGGTTCAAACGATCATATTTTCCTGCTGTCAAGGAATGTCTGTTCCATTGTCAGTTATCAGATAAGATGCTAACAGTAAATGTTTCTGTGGTCCACTGTGCGTGATGTGCAGGACACTGTAGCTTTTCTGTATACAGATGTGAGACTGCTCCAACATAGGACTTTTAAATCCCCATTTTACCTGTAAAGAAACTGACATTCAAACTTGTTTTGCTCAATATTGTACATTATCCTAGCTTGTTTCTCCAATGCTGTGACAAAATACTGTGACCAATACCAACTTGGGGAGGAAAGGATGTATTTGTCTTACATCTCCCAGGTTGCAGTTCATCAGGGAGCCCAAGGTAGGAACTCAGGGCAGGTACCTGGAGGCAGGAGCTGGAGCACAGGCCATGGAGGAACACTGCTTCCTTTGTTCCTCTGGCCCCTGCTCAGCCTGCTTTCTTATGCCACACAGGCCCACCTGCTCGGGTGGGACCACCCACAGTGGGCTGGGCCCTCCCACATCATTCCACAGTCAAGAAGATGCCCCATGGACATGGCCACAGGCCAGTCCAATGAAGGCAATTCCCTGATTGAGGCTCCCTCAACCCAGGTGTGCCAAGTTATCATTAAAGCTATCCAGCACATTCATGCAGTAGTTATAAAACTCATATTTAGGGTCGGGCGTGGTGGCGCACACCTTTAGTCCCAGCACTTGGGAGGCAGGCAGATCTCTGTGAGTTCAAGGCCAGCCTGGTCTACATAATGAGTTCCAGGACAGCTGGGGCTACAGGGAGACCCTGTCGCAAAAAGACTGAAAAAAAAAAAAACAACAACAACAAAAAAACAACAGAATCCTCATATTTAAATCTATTTCTAATTCTAAAGCCATAAAATTCCATAAAATAATTTTGTTAGTGGCTATTTTGGATACTGTGAAGTAGTCTTATTTCAAAATGAAATAAAGCCCTCAAAATGAATATTAGAAATGATAGTGATACATATAAAAATTTAAGTCTATATGGGGCTGGAGAGATGACTCAGTGGTTAAGAGCACTGACTGCTCTTGCAGAGGACCCAGGTTCGATTCCCAGCACCCACATGGTGGCTACAAAGCGTCCTTAACTCCAGTTCCAGAGGATTCTGAAACACTCTTCTGACCTCCATGGCATTGCACGACACGGGTGCACTCACTTACATGCAGGCAATACAATCATATACATAAAAAAGAAAAAAATTGTCTATATAGGAAACTTTAGAATATACAAACTACCAGTTCTTACTGATTTGGTGGTTTTATTCTTTGTACTTTTTTTCTTTTTCAAAAGCCTCATATTTAGAAATAATTGGCGATTCAAAGTTACAAAATACTTGAATTTTACATTCTTGTAGCACAGAATTCTTGTAGCTGTGTCCTTTTATCATGTGGTATAGAGTTGGGTGACCCCTGCCACAGTCAGGCTACAGAACTCCTCCATCGCCACATACTGCCTCCTACTGTCTTCTTACCCTGCTGCCTACTGTCACTTGTCCCTGGTACCACTACTCTTTGTTTTAAAAACCTGTAATTATGTTGCTGATTTATACCTGCTAACATCCTATTAAGGGATTTTATTTTTATAGTAATGAAGAGTATCTGTCTTTAATCTATTTATTTGACACTCTTGTTTTGAGAATTAGGATAGTACACTTTGATTTGAGAAGTGTCGTGAGCCACGACTCTGTCCAGCAGAGCCGAGGAAAGACGACACAGACACCAAGGTGAGGTTCAAGCTTCTTTTTCTCTTCCTTCCTTTATTCCCTCTTATTCTCTCTCATATTCTCTCTCTTCATTATCTCACCCACTTTGAGAATTAGGATAGTACACTTTGATTTGAGAAGTGTCGTGAGCCACGACTCTGTCCAGCAGAGCCGAGGAAAGACGACACAGACACCAAGGTGAGGTTCAAGCTTCTTTTTCTCTTCCTTCCTTTATTCCCTCTTATTCTCTCTCATATTCTCTCTCTTCATTATCTCACCCACTTCTCACACCTTTGTTGTTCTCCTACATCTCTCTCCTATTTCTCTCTCACCCACTTCAGCTCTTCATATATCGTTTCCAACAGCCCTCTCCCCAGCCAGGACCAATCAGGACACACACACGTGCAGCGGGCAGGCAGAGGGGCAGCTCATAGCAATGTAGCAAGATCATCAGGCAGGCAGCACCTGTTTGGGCTCACCATGCTTCAGAGAGTTGGGGTAAACAAGCGAGATTCAGGAGCCTTGGCAATCAGCCAAGAGTTGAAGTAAACAGCACGAGGCTTGGCAGCCAGCCAAGGTGCCATCCTTGACCGGCTCGGCCGT
>NW_008351958.1:4028964-4033469 GCF_000622305.1 Nannospalax galili | reverse complement strand
TTTTAATCTGATAATACAGTTCATGCTTACTTTATACGTTTCCCATATTCTCAAATATTCTTAAGTTCATGCTTACTCTGTACGTTTCCCATATTTGCAAATATTAACTTTCTCTTCGCCACTGCCTGTGGTCCTAACTTCATCATCAATCATTTTTTTACCTATCTTCTATCTATCCATCTATCTATATCTGTCTTCTATCATCTGTATCATCTAATCTATCATCTATCTAGCTATCATCTATTATCTATTATCTATCATCAATCATCTATTATCATCTATCATCAATCATCTATTATTTATCATCTATCTATCTCTATCTATCTATCTATCATCTATCTATCATCTATCCATATCTTCTATCATCTATTATCTATTATCTACCTATCTACTTACCATCTATTTATCAATGTCAATAAGCAGATCTCCAATTCAAATAATCGCCCCCTGAAAGAACAGCCCTACAAAGATTTTGCTAATCAAAAGGAGTCATAGCACGTCTAGTAAGGCTTTCAACCTGAGTTATAGTATAAGCTGCTTGTATCCCATAGGTAGCCACAGATTCTTTTAACCTTTGAATTATTTTCCAATCCAGGGGCTCGTGATATCTTTGATTGTTCTGATCATCAAACACTGGGAAAGCTCCATAACTAGGCATGAGATGGTGCCATATGCCCGCACTAAGCGTGCGACAGCTCCTTTCTATGGAGGGCATGGCTTCCAGACAGTCTCTATAGTACCTCTAGGGAGGGGGTTTTTAGCATATTAATCTGATAACGCTTTTCCTAATCGCTCCCAAGACGCAGCAGCTACACACCCCTCCTCAAGAAACCACGGGACCTATGCTGCGACGGTATCCAAGAACTTTTCCACCATCTCAGCCTTTAACTTAATCCTGCCACGCTTTAAAAGCTGCACTAGCGCAATGTGCACTTTCGCTTTCGATCCGCCAGCACCCATTTTCTCTAAGTTGCTTCTCAGTCTCTTCCCTGGGAACTTTAACCTCCATCCCTTTTAGGGAACTTTAACCTCCGTCCCTTATCCGGGGAACTTTAACCTCCGTCCCTTTTAGGGAACTTTTGCTAGCACTGTTATTTCATTTTTACTTACAACTCCAGAGCATCAGGGTCCCTATACGGGCCACCACTTGTCGCAAGCTGGGACTCTGTCCAGCAGAGTCCAGGAAAGACGACACAGACACCAAGGTGAGGTTCAAGCTTCTTTTTCTCACTCTTCCTTTATTCTCTCTTATTCTCTCTCATATTCTCTCTCTTCATTATCTCACCCACTTCTCACACCTTTGTTGTTCTCCTACATCTCTCTCCTATTTCTCTCTCACCCACTTCAGCTCTTCATATATCGTTTCCAACAGCCCTCTCCCCAGCCAGGACCAATCAGGACACACACACGTGCAGCGGGCAGGCAGAGTGCAGCTCATTGGCCACATAGCAAGATCATCAGGCAGGCAGCACCTGTTCGGGCTCACCATGCTTCAGGGAGTTGGAGTAAACAAGCGAGGATCACGAGCCTTGGCAATCAGCCAAGAGTTGAAGTAAACAGCACGAGGCTTGGCAGCCAGCCAGGGCACCATCTTTGCCTGGCTCAGCTGTGCTCGCTTCCCACAGAGAAGTAGCTCCTTGTAGAAGAAACAGAAAATCTGAATAGTTTTGTGTTTTCCTCCTTTACTTGATTTATGGGAAAAATTACTTGATTTGAAGTGACTTTGATAGGTGAAATCCCCTTTATTAAAAATAATTTTAAGCTAGGTGTGGTAGCGCACACCTTTAATCCCAGCACTTGGGAGGCAGAGGCAGGCGGATCTCTGTGAGTTCGAGGCCAGCCTGGTCTACATAGTGAGTTCCAGGCCAGCTGGGGCTACAGGGAGACCCTGTCTCAAAAAGACCAAAAAAAATTTTTTTTAATATGCTCATATTTGACAATGGAGCAATATTCTTGTTGTATTTAACAATGAAATAAAAGTCTATTTTTGCCTGACACATCTGAAATAATCTTAGAATACATCACCTCCTTTATTTGAATGTTAATATTAGAATTTTTATTTATTTCTTTATTTGATCTTTTTGAGACAGGGGCTCCCCAGTGCCACAGATGGCCTGGAACTCCATAGTAGACTAGGCTGGCCTTGATCTCATAGAGATCCAGCTGCCTCTGCCACCCAACTGCTGGGATTAAAGCATGTGCCACCATGCTGGGCTAGAATTTTATATAATTTTTTAAAATCATTATTTATTTAAAAAAATTTTAATGACTACATGATTAGAAGAAGCATTTCATTACTAGAGCCCTTATACTTTGATATCCCTGCTACTGTCTGCTGTGTTATTGGCACCCCCAGCCATTTCCCACTATACTTGTCCATCTGGTGAATCTAGTCAGCCTATCTAGACGTCTTTGCTTTAGGAAGGCCAGTTGTTCCTCATCTAGCAGCAATCAGTTGTCAATATTCCTTTAGATAAGTTTGGGATCTTCTGTTTATTTTCCCAGTTTTATGCTGGGTTACTATCCGGGAGTCTCTTGGGCCACCCTGGCCAACAGCTCAAAAGAAGGTATCTCCTATCTGGCATTGTTGCTTGTTATGTAGCCTTTACTATACATATGGACTCTTAAAAAATTATATTGGCCCCTTTAATCTTTGGTTATACTTTCCTTTTGGGTGTTTAAGGCCATACAGTTGGCCCAAATAAACCAATTTATTTTTACTCTTAAGGTCATTTGAGGATCTGTTCCTCAGGGGTCACATGAGCTTGGGAGGAGCCCCTGGCTCCTTTCTTTTACCAGTTCTGCCTATGTGAAAATAAGTCAAAGGTCCTCCTCGACCATGGCTGGCTTCGCTTTCAAGCATGGAAGAAATGTTTTCTCTGTGTTAACCCTCCCCTATGTAGACCAGACACTGGTTCAAGTCCATCTTGTGGGGTCTCCTCGGCCTCCTTGATCAAGAGGACAGGTGACTCACCATAATTAAAGGAAATTTTGAAGGATGCTCATAGTCCCCTGGAACTAGTTGACCTAGGAGGCCGAGGAGCAAAAACTGTCCTTAATGTCCCTCTGACCAAATTGTTATAGGCCTCAAAGTATGTCTGTTAAACATCCAAGAAGGTTAGTTCCACCAGTCTGGTACTTTTAATTACTGTGTGTCATGTAGATAAATCTTGGACAAAGACCAATTATTCTCAGATCTATTTCTTGATCTGCTGAGTATAATTTGTTAGTAGGTTGCAGGAGTAATATGGTTCCCTCTGGTTTTTAAAACTAGCTAGGCATTATTTATCTCTTGCATTGTCTCACCCCTCCATCATGGTTTTCCCAATTAAGGTACCCTATTTCCCCCCTTTTTCCCTTAATAATATCCTTCTCCTATAGTCCTACCTCTCTTTAGCTCCTTCTTTCCCTTTATCCCCTAAGTTCCTTGTATACCCTTCCCTCCCCACTCCTTTAAACTACCCGAATACAGCTTGAAATCTGGTATAGTAATCCCCCTGGGATTGTTCTCAGTGCTCAGGGTTGTTTTGGCTATCTGAGGTCTTTTGTGCTTCCATATGAATCTTAGGATGTTTTTTTCCAATTATGTGAAAAATGTCATGGGGATTTTGATTGGCCTTGTGTTGAATCTATAAATGACTTTTGGTAGGATGGTCATTTTCACAATATTAATTCTTCCAATTCATGAGCATGGGAGGTCCTTCCATCTCCTAGTGTCTTCCTCTATCTCTGTCTTTAAAGATTTGAAATTTTCATTGTAGAGAACTAGCAACAAACGTGCATGTACAAGTGTCTGTGCAATAGGATGAGTTCTTTGGTATATGCCAAGGAGTGGTATAACTGGGTCAAATGGTAGGTTCATTTGTAGTTTTTTAAGAGTTCTCCACACTGCTTTCCATAGGGGTTGAACAAGTCTGCAGCCCCACCAGCAGTGGATGAGTGTAATCCTAATGGGTTTTCCTTTATATGTGACTTGTTTCACTTTTGCAGCCTTCTGTATTGTCTCCTTGTTTTGTATGTTTAGTGTTTTTACTATGTGGAGAGTTTCTTTTCTGGTCCTGTATGTTTGGTGTTCTATATGCTTCTTGTATTTGTATGGGCATGTCTTTCTTTAATTTTGGGAAATTTTCTTCCATGAGTCTGTTGAAGACTTGGTCCATGTCATTGTTTTGGGATTCTTCTCCTTTCTGTATGCCTATGATTCGTAAGTTTGGTCTCTTTATGGTGTCACACAATTCCTACAAATTCCATTCTATTCCATTCTTGTGCTTTCTTAAATTTTTCTTACTCTTTGCTTGAGTGGTCTACTTTGTCCACTTTATCTTCCAGTTTGATACTCTGTTTTCCATTTCATTCATCCTATTGGTAAGGCTTTCTCCTGTCGTTTCTAATTGGCTTACTGAGTGTTTCACTTCCTTCTTCATTTCAGCCTGAGTATTTTTCAATATTTCTAACTCTTTTCTGATTTCATTTAGAAGTTTATCCCTATCTTCCTTCAGTTCTTT
>NW_008351958.1:4027180-4028878 GCF_000622305.1 Nannospalax galili | reverse complement strand
TCTAGGGGGTTCTCATTGTACTCCTCTAGAGGACTATTGGTATTTGGTGGGGATATGTTATTTTGATTTTTCATGTTGTTATTTTTCTTTGTGATTTTGACATGTGAATTTCTTTTGTAGTTTCTGATTCTTGTGTGAGACTCAGGCCTTCAAGTTAGGTCTGCTTCTTTTTGTGAACTTTATATGTCTTTGTGGTTTACTACTTGGGCATGAAAAGCTGATTTGTCTAAGCTTCCGGTTCTCTCTTTTGATTTTATATTGGAGTGGCTGGATTGCTTTTGTCTTCAGGAGTTCCCACAGAGGCCCAAGTCAGATGAGGATCAGATGCTCTCAGACTTTCTCCCAATGTCTGGATCCCTCCAGGAAAGATTTTGGCCTGAGGAATTTGGGGGTTGGACTGGCCTAGGAGCCAGGCCCAGGAAAGATGGTGGTCTAGGGCAGCTGGTGGTCTTGCCACCCAGAGATGCAAAGGAAGATGGGGGCAGGAAGCAACCCCAAGGGCTCCTAGGGACTGCACTGAGGAGCTGGATTGGTCTGGATTCAAAGGATCAGGAACAGGAAAGGTCAGCCCCAGAGTCCAGGAAAGAGGCTGGCGGGTGGTGCAGGCCCAGGGCAGTAGAGGGAGGTGAGGGCGGGGCCAGGCCCAGAGTGCTCCTGGGGACCCGAGAAGGAACCTGGCTGGTCTGGATGCAAAGGATCAGGAAGCAGTAGTGGTTCCCCAGGTGTCTGGGGTACCAAGACAAGGAATGGGACAGGACCCAGGCTAGGAGAAGAGACGGGTGGGGAGATGGGAGGATGAATGAGGTTGTGGGAGTCAAGGCGAGGAGGGCACAATTGACTTACCCCAGAGAGAGGCCTGCGGGTCTTCGAATTTTATATAATTTTAAGTATTTATTGTATGCTACCTTATATCTAGTTCTCTTGTTGACTTTTAAGCTGGTTGGTTAAATTTTTTGTTTCCAGATTTTGAATAGCTTTGAATATAAATTTATTCCTTTTTTGTAAATTTTGTGGTTTGGAATGGTGAAAATATTACCAGACAATGTTAATGACATTACATCTCCCTTATTCAACATTAAGCCATGGTATTTGAAAATGTAGTTCTCACTATGGTTCTAACCTGCTTTTAAAAAAATTATCTTAATTTGTCCGTTCAGCATGCAAGAAGCCAGAACTGTTGGTGTCCCTATTCCCTATTGCCAATTTGGGTAACCCCTTCAGAGGATGGCATGATAAGAATAGGAGGTAGGAATTGGCTAGGCAGTTAGGGTAAAAAGACCCCAAAGAAATGTAGCCAGTTCTTGGCTAAAAGTCAAAATGTCCTTGGGCCTTGTAGCAACATGCACTGTTCCAAGGCCAAAAATGTCAAAAAGTGTTTGGGAGCTTGTATCTAATCCTTAAAAGATTTTAGGGTTACCTCTTCAGAGGGAGGGGGGATGTTGGAAGGGAGGGAGTGGACATGGATTTGATCAAAACACCTTATATGCATGTATGAAATTCTCAATGAAGTTTTTGTAAAAATTTTTTTAAAAGTCCATTTTCCACTAACTTGGAAAATCTAAAATAAATGTATAAATTTCTAGATTAAAAAATATATTTATATGTGATTAAAGAAAAAAAATGTGTTGTATGAAATTTGTAAAAATTCAATTAAAAATATAAAAGAAAGATAATATCCTTAAAAAAAAAAAAGAGAGT
>NW_008351958.1:4024817-4027023 GCF_000622305.1 Nannospalax galili | reverse complement strand
TACATAGCACATGGTAATTAAAAGTACCAGACTGGTGGAACTAACCTTCTTGGATGTTTAACAGCCATACTTTGAGGCCTATACTGATGTGGTCAGAGGGACATAAAGGACAGTTTTTTCTCCTTGCCCTCCTAAGTTGACTAGTTCCAGGGGACTATGAGCATCTCTCAAAATGTCCTGTAACTGTGGTGAGTCACCTGTCCTCTTGATCAAGGAGGCCTTGGAGACCCCACAAGATGGACTTGAACCAGTGTCCAGTCTACATAGAGGAAGGTCAACACAGAGGAAACATTTCTTCCATGCTTCCAAGCGAAGTCAGCCATGGTCGAGCAGGACCTTTGACTTATCTTCACATAGGCAGAACTGGTAAAAGAAAGGAGCCAGGGGCTCCTCTCAAGCCCATGTGACCCCCCCAAGGAACAGATCCTCAAACGGCCTTAAGAGTAAAAATAAATTGGTTTATCTGGGTCAACTATATGGCCTTAAACACCCAAAAAGGAAAGTATAACTAAAGATTAAAGGGGCCAATATAATTTTTTAAGACTCCATATATATAGTAAAGGCTACATAACAAGCAACAATGCCAGATAAGAGATACCTTCTTTTGAGTTGTTTGCCAGGGTGGCCCAAGAGACTCCCAGATAGTAACCCAGCATAAAACTGGGAAAATGAACAGCAGACCCCAATCTTATCAAAAGGAATTTTGACAACTGATTGCTGCTAGATCAGCTGACCTTTCTAAAAGAAAGACCTCTAGGTAGGCTGACTAGATTCACCGGATGGACAAGTACTGGGGGACAGCTAGGCGTGCCGACACCACAGCAGACAGTAGCAGGAAAGACAGAGTAAAAGGGCTCTAGTGAGGGGAGGGAGGCTATGGGAGGGTGCCATCTGGGAAGTGGGTGTATAGATGACTAAGATTGTTTCGGATGTTCTGTGTGATACACACAGAAAAAAATCAACAAATTTTAAAAATGTATTCTATTTGAAGGGAAAGCATAAAAATTTACGTCATGTTAAGTAGAGGTAATAAACATTACCAGTGAAATATATCCGATGACTTTATATCCATACACCGGTGCCAAGGATCTGAGTGCAACCGACCATGACTAGTAATAATCAGGTACATACAGATTAGAGTTGCATGCACCAACATCAGAGTGTTATTACCAAAAAACAATGAGTCTTTCTGTAAGAAACAGTATATTTTAAAATGAAAAGGAGATCTTTTTTAAAGGTTAAAAACTCATTCAATTTTATGTTTTGCAGGTTTATATGGAAATCAATATTGTATAACTGTATTAATTCAACTGTGAACCTAAAAATTTTATAGCCACTTTTGAAAGAGATGTATCTTTCCTCTGGAAGTTGTTATTGAGTATGTTAAAGCTGTAATGAAATGCTTCTTCTAAAAAAATTATCTTAATTTGTTTTACATGTATGAGTGTATTGCCTGCATGTATGTGCACTTGTGTTGTGCAATGCCAGCAGAGGACAGAAGAGTGCATTGGATTTGCTGGAATGGGAGTTACAGACAGTTGTTAGCTGCCATTTGGGTGCTGGGGTGCAAACTCTGGTCCTCTGCAAGAGCACCCAGTGTTCTTCACTTCTGAGCTATCTCTCCAGGTCCTAACATGCCTTTTTTAAATGCAGCATTTAGTTTCATTTATAATATAGAAATGTGTTTTTCTTGTGAGCAACCTAAGAGAGTTGAAGAGATTAGGATAGGAAATATGTAGTCTGTACAATGCCTCTGTATTAGTGCTATCTATTTTTCTTACTTAAAAGAAAACTAGTCAAATGCAAAGAGGCTTCTGTGCTTTTCATTTTCAGTCTCTGATCCTGTCAACACAAATAAAACTAGGATCATGTGCTTCCTTTAAGAGTTTCTAAATATTCACAAAACCTGGCCTTATATTTTAATGTAGAACAAAGAAAAACCGAGTAAGATAGACTATTGAAAAAGATTGGCAATTAAATAAAAAATTAAGTGAAAGGTAAATCTAGTGTATGATCACATAGGAAAAATTCACTGCTAAGCTGTATTGAGTTAAACTTTAATAAAAAAGAGTGTATTTTTGTTGTTGTTTTGGTATCAAATTAATGGCTATAGTTTATATTAATGCCTTGCAATGAAAATATGCTGTAACATTTTTTTATGGAATCATTTGAATGTTCAACAACTAGTTTTCTTAAATAGTTGATC
>NW_008351958.1:4015124-4024709 GCF_000622305.1 Nannospalax galili | reverse complement strand
TATTTATGTTTGTGTGTGAGTACACGCACACCACCACATACATGTGGAGGTGAGAGGACAGTTTTCAGGAGTTCCTTTCTTCCACCATATGGGTCCTGGGAATTGAACCCAGGTCATCAGATTTGGCAGCAAATGCCTTTACCCACAGAGTCACCTCACTAGTCCCATAGAAAAGAGTTTCTAAAAAAAAACAATTAAACTGTAGGATACTGGCACTCAACAAACACTGGAATACATGAAGTCTAGAACTCTACTGCACAATTCTGGGTAGAATGTCAGTGAAACTGAAGTGACTCTGACAGTCTTAAGTCCTTCTTAGAAGAGTATTTCAAATGACCCAGATGTGTACTTTGTGGGTTTAGTTTGTCCAGGTAACTGAAAAATGAGTTGTTAAAAGCGCAAGTGTTTCTTGACATATTCCAAGCAGGTTGACTAATAGTGTGAAATCTGCAGTATTCCAAAATTTGAAACCTGGTGCGCCCCTCTGAAAGCTTTTGAAAAATCATTTAAGCAGACAGTTAGTTTGGCTGCAGTCTACCAACAAAACTGTTTGTTTTTTCCCCCTGCCTTGGGCAGTGGCTCACATTTCAGTGTCTCAGCCAAGCTGCTCTAAGTCTGCCCATGCATATATATAGTTCATGGGTCAAGCAGAGATTTAGGCTGAATTTTGTACATAGACTGTGTGACTCCCTTCCCGATCTCTTATTTCTGTGGTCCTCTTTCGTATTTTAGCAGTTTTCCAGATGTTAACTCTCTCCCCAGCCTTTTTCTTCACTCTTCAGGGACTTCAGATATATATTTTTAATTTTTAAAATATTTAGCTCAGAGTTTATAGTGTCCTGTAGGAGAACGAGTCCAGTCATAGGTTACTTGGACACATGAGAAACAATTTCTGCTTCATTTATTTAAGAAATGTTTAATATCCCACACTGTGATGACTCCTTAATTTATTTAGCGAAATTGTAGTTTTGGACATTCAGTTGTTTTCCATCTTGTATATATCATTGTACATTCATTTGAGCGCTCTCTGAAATACTCTTACAACTCCTGCCCAGGTGAAGCTTACATGCTAGTCAGGCAGTATAAAATAAACATAACAGAAACATTTCAGATATTAGAAAGTAAAGGGAATGCTATTGTAATTTTAAATAGCACTATTTCCTCTCAACTCCATGTGCTCCTTTTTTTTTTTTTTTTTTTTTTTTTTATAAAAAGGCCTATTGAGTCTATAACTTGGAGTCTGATCAACTTACCATCCCAATAGGGAAAACTGACTCTCCCTTCTCCCAGCATCTATCAATTTGCCAATGAATCCTCAGCTATGGCTGGAGCTTCCTGCCCACCCCCATCCATGCAAGAACACTGTCTGGCTTGGATTTACTTAAGTCTTATGTATGATGTCATAAGCATTGTGGGTTTCTATGTGTAAACTACCTTGTGTGTCCCGACCACACAGTTTCCTTGTATTCATCTACCACCTCTGGCTCTTACAGTCTTTCTGCTCCCTCTTCCATAATGATCCTGGAACCTTGGGAGGAAAGAGTGAGTTATAGATGTACCATTTAGGGCTGAGCACTCTGCAGTCTCTCATTCTCTGCATGTTGACCATTTGTGCGTCTCTGTTTTAATTGCCATCTGCTGTAAAAAAACAAACAAACAAAAAAACCCCTTTTCTTGTAAGAGTTGAGGGATGCATTTATCTGTGGGTATAACAATAAGTCATTATGAGTTAGTTTAATATTATATCTATTTAGTAGATATAGTAGTAGGTTCTGCCAAGCCAGTTGTTATTTTAGCTCACAGGGTTTATGGCTGGGTAAGGTTGATAATTATGTTTCTCTGCCAGTAACATGCATAGCACCTTTGAGTACTGTGAAAGCTAGCCAGCAGAGATGAAGGTTCAAAATCAGTATTAGCTTGATTTCTTTTTGTTCTGTGTCTCAGGTATGTCGTGTCTTCAGCAGTAGTGTCTTACTGTCAAGTTCTGGTAGGTAAACAAGTGAAAGGCAACAGTCAGTATTGTTTGAGGACCTGTGGGATCTCTCTGGTCAACAACACCAAAAGAGGAAGTCCAGTTCTGGCATTGGGCTTTCTGTTTACTAGCCTGCAGTGTCTGTGAGGGCCATTGAACCCCTGTTATATTTAAACTCTTTTTATATTGTATATGAATATATTGAAAGAAGCTTCTATGGTAGGTTTCCATATGACTCTTTCAAAAGGCCTTTGGTGTTTGAACAAAGACTTTTAAGAAAAGAGAGTGAGCCTTGAGGATGTTTGGGGAGATTGGCCATCATGCAGGCCCCAGGGTGGAGTCTGATAAGTTTAAGGAACAGAAAAGGGGCATTGTGGTTGAAGGGGAGTGAATGAAGTGAGGAATGCTCTAAGTAAAGTCACAGATGTTACTGGGAGTCAGATTTATGTGAGGGCTGGGCCACTGAAGAACTCTAGCTTGTCCTCTAAGTTACAGTTCAGAGTCATTACAACTTTCTAGCAAAACAGTGACGTGCTCTCACTGCTCTGAGAGGACCCCTTTGGTCTTCAGAGAGTGGTTGGAAGTTATCATATTTCTCCAGACTAGATAAGAGACTTTTTGGATGCTTGGGATTTTTTTCCAGCATAACTAGGTGAAAATGATACCTTACACATTTTGATTTGTGTAGTATTTATTTAATTATGAATGAGGTTTGAGTATTTTATCATATATGTAAAGTCATTTATGTTTTCTTTTTGGTAAACTGAGTTTAAACCTCTGCTTATTTTTCTGTTGATTTAGTAACTTTTTTACTGATTTGCAATCAATATTTGTACGTGTGTTTATGTATGTGTGGGTGCATATGCATGTGTCTATTCTTGTATGTATGGTTGCAGGTGCATGTGGAAGCCAGAAGATAACCTTGGGTGTCATTCCTCAGGTACCATATACCTTTTCTTTTTTGAGACAAGATTCCCTCACTGGCGTGGAGCTTGCCAAGTAGGCTGGGCCAACTGGCCAGCAAGTCCCAGGGAGCCACCTGACTCAGACTCCCAGCACAGTGATTATAAGCACACGCCACCACACCTGGCTTTTTAAATGTGGGTTGTGGAGATGGCACTTGGGTCCTTTGCTGCTGGAGTCACTCCCCACCCAGCCCCAGTCAGGGAAATTTAAAAAAAATTAAATTTGCTTAAGACAATTTCACACATGGTCATAATGCATACTGATCACCCTCACCTCCCACCTTCTCCCACCTCCTTACAACTCCTGTCGATCCCTCTCTTCTACAAATCTTTCCCCCACATTCTTGTCTATTTGTTTTGTGACCCACTGAGTTTAACCAGGACTGTCTGTGTGTACATGGGTTTGCTTGGCTCAGCAGTAAGTACAGAACTGAAGACAATGTCTCCCAGCACCCATTAGTAGCCAGTAGTTCAGCAGTAGGTGATAGGGTCCATGAGTCTTCTTCCCCGTCCATGCCAGTCACTGTGTTGTAAAGTCTTTCATATGCTTCCAGTGTATAAGCAAGGTTGAAAGCTGCCTAGAGGTCGCGCTCAGTGTTTAGAAGGAGCACATTGACCCCAGCCTTCCACTAGCTAGACCATGTGCTTCTCTCACTTTGCACTTGCCCCTCTCCAAGGCCTGATTTGCTTTACTCCCACACAGCTCAGAGTATGGCTCTTGCTAGTCTGCTTTCCATTCTTGCCATCATTCATCCACTTATCTCCAGAGGAGGATAATGGCGTACTGTGTTTATGGGTGACCATGCAGCCAGCATGCCTTCATTTGAAATCCAGCTCCATGTAGGCCAAGTTACCCATTCTCTCTGTTTTCCAATTTCTGCAGCTGTAAAATGGAAGTAGTAATAGTATTTACTGCAAAGGGCTGTTGTAAATATTAAAAGAGTTACTGAATGCCCAGTGCTGGCATCTGGTAAACCACTTAGTAAGTGTTAGCTATCATTACTCCCTCATTTAACATATTTATTGGACTCCTTTTAAGTGCTAGACATCATACTAGATGCCAGACACTGGGACTGCAGCGAATGAGACTCCCCGCTTCCCTGTGTGTGAGCAGAAATCAGTCTCCTTGCATCCTTCCTAGAACATCACCCCTGGAATAGCATGTGAGTCATTTACTCTAAACTTTTTCCTTAATTGAAGAATTATGTGGTGTCGTACAAGGTTCTCAGGCATTTGCAGAGGCATCCTGGCCCGCTTAAATTTGAGATGTAAAAGGATATGCTGATTTTTATTTTATTAGCATTACATTTTGATAAAACAAGAGACAGGTGACAAATAAGATTAGAAGCACGGCTCTTCATCTGCTCAACATGGCTGTGAGTCCACCGACTCTGAGGTGTTCGGTTTCTGGCTGGGATTTCTTCTGCATAACTGAGGTGATTGAGCTTCCTGAGAGTTTGCTATGGTCATGCTCTTGTCAGTCTTGATCACCGTCTTGTTTTGGAGTTCCCAGAACCTTCAGTCTCAGATCATGGTACAAATTTCTCTCCAGGACTCACAAGAAGTTTCTTCCATTGTAAATAAGATTGATTCTTTTCTTCTCTTGAGTGATTTCTTTAAAGGAAAATAATAAAAAGAATAATAAGTAAAGTTTATTCACAGTGCATTCTTTATTCCCAGGTGTATCTCAGGTTTCCAGAATTCTCCATGTTGCGTTCTCAAATACTTAAGGAATCTTATACTTGCTGGGTCTGAATGACTTAGTAGTTTTGCTTGACATCTTGTATATTTAGGAACACATGGAAGACTTTCTTCAAATTAGTAAGGATGTTTTTATAGTATTGAATTTATCGGTTGTCTACTTATTCCATTTTAAAACAAAAATAAAATTATTTTGCATTCTGATCGTTCTGAAATCTAAATCAGTCCTTAATGTTGGTTTCTCATAATCTGTATTTTTAATGAAGTCTATTAAAAGTAATCTTCATAGCATACCTGCTGTCATTAGTTCATTTTACTCCTTTTCTCTTGCATGGTTTTTCTCTCCTACTCTTCTCTCTCAGAGAAGAAATAAAGAGCATCAGTGTTGAGCTGTTCTCTTTGCTTCTCTGAGGTTTAGGTCCTTGGGCAGTGATATTTGGGCCATGTATTTAATCATCTCAGGTGTTACTCTCATCGTGGCTTACTGCTTTTCTTAGTTTGAGTTTCCAGGGAGCTTACTATTCACTAATTTCCCAGGCTTTTTCTTGGCTTCAGTTAACCAAAATCTTGAGTTACTTGCTTTCTTTATTTCCTCATGATTTATTGGTATTCTCACATTCAAATGTATCTGTTCAAGATGAATTTCTTCAAAAATAAATGAGTTAGTGACTATACACTGTGATTGACAGGTCTCTGAACAGCCTATATAGAATATATGCCTTTTATGACATAAGAAAAGAGAATTAAAAAAAGTTTAGTAGTGTTTATTAAATTTTTCTGAAGCTATTTAGTTGGCTTCTACTTTTCGAAAAAGCACTGTCTGAAGTTATCAATGTATCTTCTGCCCACTGCCTGATATTTTGAAGTGTACTGACATTCTTGAATGACCCTTGTCAGAATGTCAGGGTTCCTACAGAGATCAAAAGCTGTTTCCCTTGTTGTGGTGTGAGCATGTCCAGGCTAGAGTTCTTGTCTGCAGGACTGCAACTCTTGCCTGGACCCCTTCTAAGCAGATGGTGTGAAGGTAATGGCATGGTCCCTCAGTTCTTGGAGGAGCTGGTTGCTAAGGTCATTCTTCATACAGAATAATAAAAAGCACAAGAGGGGCTGAAGCATCATAGAAACATTGTAGAATGCATAAGAAAGCTAATTGCTAAGAATGAAGGAGTGAAAACAACTGATTTTCCAAGCTTTCTGTGTTCTGACACCATGTGTCACTCACTGGTAAAGAGCTGAACTGGCCTTCCAACCAATACATGCCTTTTCTGCTCTACTATGCTAACTCATGTAAACATTGCTCTCTGGGAATATTAAACTATCTTGACTTATTTTAGAATATCCTTAAAAGCTATTTTGTGCTTAGATAAGAATGTGCAGCATGACAAATATTCAACCTTATCCTTTGTATGAATAAGAATAAACCATAATAATCAGAGATGTGAACCATTAGCCTTTCAAGGCTCTAAGTATTACTTCAGTGTCTTCCTGTGTGGAAGATATACTGTCAGACTGGGTATCAACATTGTACTTTTACCAGTGTTTCACTTACTTGGTGCTGTGTTTTTGCTTCAGGGCATATGGCAAAATTAAAGGGGACTTGATGCTTTTCACCTCAATGTTTGACTTTGTATAAAAGATCTACTTCACACAGACTTGGTACAAAAGCATTCCATGACTATCTGAAGTAATACAAGAAAAGGAGAACATAGATAATTGTACTCTATCTAGTAGTCCTCAGAGGACTTGTGTAGAAAAAAATTTAGTTTATAAATTTGTAACATTAACTCGGAGTACTGATTAAAAACAAGAATGTATAGGAAGGTTCTAAAGGTTCCAGTTACTCTACTGTGACAGCAGAGTTTCCTTTTACGGCTTTGTATACAAGATCCAGGTAGCTGTGCACATATTTTCCCCCATTTCTTTGAAAAGTAGTCTGGATTCAGACAAAGTATTGACTCTAAAGGGGCAATATGAGTCCAGTAAACTAGTGTGGATGGTGGTGAGTCCCCAAAAGTATATACCAATGGCAGGGGAAGTTTGCAGGCCTCAGAATGAGCATTGTCAGCAATCCGAGGCTACTTATAGCACCGAAACCTGACAGCATATCTCCATGCAATTCCAGCTAATAAATTGTATTTTTACATTTAGTTTCTATAAAGTCACTGGTTTTGGGTTTTTTTTTTTTTCTTCAAATAGGGTCTCCATGTGTAGAACAGGCTGGCCTTAAACTCACAGAGATCCACCTGCCTCTGCTGGGAATAAAGGCGTGTACCACCACGCCAAGTTCTGTGAAGTCACTTTAAAAACGCTTCAGTTGTTATTCAAAGCATACATTTCCTTCTAATGACTGCGAGAGTATAAAACAAAATAATTATCCATTGGACTAATTTTATTGCAGATGAGAAGATAAAATGTGTTTTTTAAAATAATTGGTTAAATGTACCTGTTCCTTGGCATATATGTTTAAAGTTTTAATTATACTTTTATGATGTGTTGGAGCCAACATTTTCTTATAAGAATATAACTCAAGATTTAATATTGGGCAACAGTGGGAAAATGGAATTTAGTATGAAAATATTTGCTTCATGGTAACTTTTATGAATACAGCTAATGTATAAAGTGAACTCAAGCTGTAAAAACAATTATCTGGGAACATGCCAAGTAATTTTTTTATATTCCAATGAATATCTATTAACTTAACACATTATTATCATTAAACTATATGCAGATGTACAACCAGATTCACTTAGATTTGAGTGAAAGAGACAAAATACTACACATATGCAGTAAGTATAATTACTGTGTGCATCTCCAAGCAAAGCACATTAATCTTTCTGTAATTCCACTGATGTAATGTCTCTGTGTTACTTTTGGGAGTTTTTGCCATGGGCAAACATCCAAAGCTGATAGTTAATTTTGATCGGCAGAAACATTGGAGATGTCTGGGTTGGACATTGTAATAAAGCAAACAGTTCCTGGAGCTCATGTAAGCATCTAGAATAGGCAATTCTACTTTTCTGAGTATCCATTTGAATCTTATATTCATGACAGAGGTAATTTTATCTAAGATGATGTAAAACCCCTTTAAAAATATAGTCTAATGTGATTATATTTTTGTACTTCCCTTTGGTATATGTTTTGAAAACATAATTATTTATGGACTTAGATAGTGGAGAAACAGAATTATTTCAAATTGTTTCATGAATCATTTTGTTACTGGAAAAGACTTAATAGCTTTTTCTATACTAATAATTTACAAAGAACATTCTTAGAGAAGTGTTAACCAAAGATGGGCTTGAATTTTGGAAGTATTCTTATAATAACATACAAGCCATATTTCAGTATTTTTCTTACTCATAGGAATCTGGTATTAGGTTTTTGAGTAGATCACATTTAGTAAATATATAGTTTAAAATGTAAGATTGTATTTCTTTAAAACATTTTACAAAAGTTTTTGAAGTGTGAAATATATGTGTGTACATTTATTTATTTGAAAATTGTCCCTAAGTAAATACACTGCTATGCTATGCTATTTGATGGAAAATGAAATAATTTCTACCGGATTGCAGCTTGAATAAAGTTGAAAGTGTTGTAAGCTAATCCATTCATGCTACTGCCAGTACCCGAGAACATAAGCTTCTTTTCTAGTCTAGTAATTGTAACTTGGATCCACCTGCACTGACTCTAAATCTAAAAATCTTTTATCATCTTTACTTCCAATTTTATAAAAGGTATTTAAGAAATATTTTTCAGTTACATTTCTTAAAATGTGAAGTGATTTTTTTTTTTTAATGTTCAAAGTAAAAGCTTGAGCAGATTAAACAAGTGACTCAAAGGTACACAGACTCTTCCCTAAGACTTATCTTGGGGTGTTTCATAGACACATGTGATGGTTCTCTAAAAATGGATTTCATTGCTGAACATGTATAATAACACTGTAGTATATTTCTTTCTTGAACATGCTACAGTTCAAACAATAAGAAGTCTAGGGGAGGCCGGGAGTGGTGGTGCATGCCTTTAATCCCAGCACTCAGGAGGCAAAGGCAGGCGGATCTCTGTGAGTTCAAGGCCAGCCTGGTCTACATAGTGAGTTCCAGGCTAGCTGGGGCTATAGGGAGACCTTGTCTCAAAAAGACCAAACAAACAAACAAACAAAAAAAGAAGTCTATGGGAAAGCAAACTCATTTGCCATATATTTTCATTGACAGTGATACATGAAAATAGAGTATCCAACATAAGAAATTAGAAAAGGGATAACAGGAAAAGTCTGAGGAAGGAAAATAAATACAGAGCTATATTATTGCTATGTGGAAGATTGGCAGAATATATATTTGAAATATGACATTTTGTTTTTCAAAAGACCCATTAGAATATGTAAATATGTAATAAAGTGAGCAAATACAGGTTTTTATCACAAATATGCAGAATGTGGATTGCTAGTGGGAAGTGGGAACTGTGGATACACAGTAAGTAAAAAGATATATTAGGACTATATTAGCTCATGATAGAAATGATTTTGGAACTGGGATGAACTGGGTGATTTTGTAGAAAAATAAAAATTACCAAAATTGACCTCAGAAAATGAAAAGATTTTTTTTTTTCAAAAAGCAAATTGTTTTGTTTCCAAAACTACAGAATAAGTAGTCAGACAGTGACTCTGCATTTCCCACCATTCTGTAGAAAATCAGCTTGACTAGATGGTTTCACTGAGAAATTCTATTGAATTTTCGTAAAAGTAACAAATTGCTTTAAGCCACCAAGAATAATCTTGATAGCTAATTTAGCAATGCCAGTTTAAAAAACAATAGGATAGAACTATAGATGAATATTGCTTATAGACTACTACTGGAAAATTCTAATTAAAATACTGGCAAACAGAATTTGCAATATATTGATTTCTTTCAGGAATTCAAAGTTGCTATTAAAAAGTAGGATAATAAAGTTTGC
>NW_008351958.1:4012843-4014988 GCF_000622305.1 Nannospalax galili | reverse complement strand
TATTTGCACTTGTACACACAACACACACCCTCCCCTTTTCTTCTAGCCCAATAGCTAGTATTGTACTTGAGATACAATAGCTGTGTTCCAGTTAGTAAGAAACAAGTAAAAAATGTTATCTGATCTTTAGTATTTTTTTTCAAGATGTAGGCCAGCACAACTAGGTGAATTGTAGGAAGGGGATAAATTATAATTTTTAAGTCTAGGCTCCAGCAAGGCGAACCAAGAGAGATGAATAGAGAGGTGATGGGACTTTGTAGTGAACTCAGTCTTGTGGACTCATAGTGTCCTTAACATTCCCTTTGGTAACTGGTGATACTGGCATAGAGAGGTCTGAATCTGTCAGCTCTTATAAGTACAGATAGACTTAAGTGGCCTTTATATTCATGTGTAGTATGACTTTTCCAAAGTTTATAGTTCATGCCTGTGCAGTTAATTCAGAAGCAGCCCAGTGCAGAGTTTGAGCATGAGCTACCAAGGAGACTGGCTAGGCTCAGATGCCGACTCACATTAGGTGGTCTTGGGGAAGTTAGTTACCATCTCTATTTCCACTCTCCTCATCTGTAAAGTTTGGGTTGTATGGGGATTGAATGATCTAAATGCTAGTGTCTGGCATATATAAGCAAGTACTTTGATTTTACCCTAATTTTGATAATGGTGTGGTGACAATGATTTATGTAGGTACCCATTTAGGGAAGGGCAGTAAATATTTTATGTGGATCTGAGTGTGGCAATGAGGGTGGTAGTGGTGTGTTGATAGCATGCTCTGCTCTTTACAGTCCTGATTGTGGCAGAGTGACAGTGATGTAGGTCAAGTGCTTTCTTCTCTTGGCTCGTGTTCCAAATTCCATGCCCTTCCATTAGCTTATCAAATTTATTTTGAATACAGATTTACCTTTGTTTGGACAGAGACTAGAGTTGATTCTACTAAATGTTTCCTTCTGTTTTAACTTCAGTGCAGTTAAGAAACTTAAAGTTATGAAAGATACCACATCATTTATAGCTCATCCCTTCACACACTTCAAAACACCCTATCTTTCTGTGTCTTTCTGTATTTTCTCATAGGCATTTAAGATATAACTAGAGTACAAACAGAACAAAATATCCTTACACTTCTTTTTAAACTTGTTTTCAACTGGCCTGTGAATCTTTTCAAATCTGTCCTAATATCTGAAATTCTTCAGGAATTAACGCTCAGATCCCATAAAAGATAATACTTTCCAATTTTATAGATGTTAGAAAGAGCTATCTAGACATTTTATGTATGTACACATTTGAGAATGTTCCAAGACTATTTTATAGCTTTATGATAAAATTTGTTATTTTTCTGTGCAAAGAAAAAGAATTTAGCTTAGCAGTGCTAAAAGTGTTTAAAAAGTAAAAATAATCAACATGTCATTTGAATTCTAAGTTTTGGCCTTTAGAATTCTTTAACCATAGATTCTGCAAATATTTACAGATAAGTAAACTGAGATAAGTTAAGTAATATTTCTGTTTTCAGTCTGTGTTAGAAATAAGTACGGAATCTAATACCTCTCCCCATTAGATCAGAAGATAGCATTTTATATAATTTAGGATATAAGCTTGTAGAGGAGATACAAATGTCTAAACCATATTGAAATTTATGAGTAACATTATCAAATGAATGAGGTAATTATTTTACAATTTTTAAAGTCTTAATGTTATTTGGAATATGTCCTTCACACCTTGTAAAAGTACTTCTTAGGAAAGTGGAGATGTTGTAGAATAAAGCAGTCACAGAATGGGAGGGAAGACAAATGGATTGTTTTGTTACTTAGGAAGATAATGCAAAAGGCATTTAGAAAAAGACATTGAATAAAGTAACTTTAAGGAGGATGGCAAGACTATATGATGTAGAAGGATTGAGCAGCAAGGAGAAGTGAAGGTAAAGTTTTCTTTAACCTAAAACTTGTATTAGGATTGTTAAGTATTAATTCAAGGGAAACGTAGATACCCTTTCTTTATTGTATTGTCTGATATATCTTGAAGACCAGCCAAATTTAAAGACATCTCAAATATCTGAGGAAAAGGAAGCTTTTGTTTTATTTGTGTGTGTGTGTGTGTTTTTTTTTAAGTCCCAGTTAATAGGGAGCAATGAGACATGGGGGAAAAAAGCCTTGTAAG
>NW_008351958.1:3995443-4012716 GCF_000622305.1 Nannospalax galili | reverse complement strand
ATTATTTTTATTTTATGTGTATGAGTGTATTGCCTGCATGTGTGTGAGTGTTGTGCAATGCCACAGAGGTCAGGCTTCAGAGTCCCCTGGAACTGGAGTCAAGGGATGGTTCATAGCCACCATGTGGGTGCTGGGAATCGAACCCGCAAGCCACTTTTGTAAAGTCTAGGATGTTGGGCAGCAAGGCCCATCATTCTGACTTTGCATTTTGCATTACCCAGTTGTGTCTGAGTTTGACATCCTGTAGAAGCACAGGAATCCACCATGGAGTGCTGTTTGTTTTAGCAATCATTCAGTAACATGCCTGGCATCTATTAGGGCATCTTCATTTAGAACCCTTGCATTAGCTTCTCCGACTTGCTAAGGAGATAGTTGAATAAACAAAAAATGGCCCAAACTAGAAGAGACTAAGGCAGAGTTTTAGAGAATTCTTTTAATTTTTAATTGTGCATTTGTGTTACATGTGGAGGGTGCGCTCATGCCACTATGCACGAGTGAAAGAGGTTCTTTCCAGCATGCAAGTCCCAGGGAATGAACTCAAAAGTTGGCAGCAAGTTCCTTTACTTACTGAGCCATCTTGCCAACCATAGGGAATTCTTTTAACATTTTCTTGAACCTCCTAAGTTAGACAGACTTGCTTTTGACTTCTGTCAACATTATTGGGGATATTTATTGGCTTTTCAAAGTGAACTTGGGGACCTTTCCTGTCTCACTAGGCTTCTGTAAGGATTAAATAGATTTAAAAGACATAACCACTGTTCAGTATGGAGTTTGAAGCAATTGACTACTCACCTAGACTACTCTGTGTGTGTGTGTGTGTGTATCATCAGCCTGAAACACATGTCCATATGAGCACCACTAAATGGACTCAGAAGGGTGTGTGTGTGTGTGTGTGTGTGTGTGTGTGTGTGTGTGTGTGTGTGTTATGATACCCTGGAACAATGGCTCTGAGATGTGTAGTATGCAGAGTCACCAGGTTAACCGAGGACTCTCCTACCACTGCAGACTCTGATTCAGCAGATCCAGGTTGAAGCATCCGTTTGCATTTTTACTTGGACTAAAGACAATTCTAATGAAAGTAGACCCACACTTTGGAGGGGAAGTAGGTAGGAGAAGCCATTTGATAATTTAATTAGACAATAGGATCTTTCATGGTTCAATGTCAACAATAGTTAAGTATGGAAATCTAAGCATTGAGCACAAAATCTAGCTGATTAGTTAAATATATACTAATTTATAGAAACGGGTACATCACATGTTGAAGATTGTCAAAATTGAGCTTAGTGCTTGAAATAAATGCAAATAGTTGAAGGAACTCCAGTAAGTAGAACATATCAACCTTTAAAGTTATTAAAATTTGGGTGTTTCTTTACCATAGGAAGTATTTAGAGGCAAGGACCTCGGCACACAGTATTCTGTTTGATGAAGCATTTTGCGTCATATCTCCTGTAGGCAGTCTGGATGCCATTAATCAGAGTGCTCTGGCTTATCTTAATTGTCATGATGCTATGAGAAGATACGATGTGTAAGGTATTCAAGCCATGTGGGGTATATTATTAGGAATCATTATTACTCAAGAGAATGAAGTGAAACTGGAATGAAACAAGTCAGGCATCCGCTCTTGGTATTTCCTGTTGTTACTGCAAGAATATTTTACTTTTTATACAAAAAATGCAATACACTTAATTTTCCCTCTGATATTATACGATATAATTTATATATCCACATATATCAACATCCATGCCCGTATACATACATAGAGCCATATTTGATGGCTGGAAAGGAAGAGGCCCCAAGGGTTCTTTAGTGTGTGCAATTAATATTTCGGTTAGAAAATCAGCAGATTGTTTCAGTATGGTTATGTTATGACATCATATTCCAGTAAAGTTATAATGAACAGAAATTTTGTTTGTCTCTGTGGCAAACCAAAATGAGTTTTGTAATTGTCAGCAGACCTTAGTGATTACAGTGGGGCCCACTCCCTGTACTGTAGTTAAAGGCCTGTTAGCATTCCAGTTGTGGACCTCTATTTTCAGAAGTTTATAATTAATTGTAAGCATTTGCTGTGTGGGGAAAGCTTGCTATGTAAGATCAGTTCAGGAGTAAATTTCTGATTTCAAGTCGTCTGTTTTAAAATTTTAGAGAACCAGTTAAAATATGCATACATTTCTGTGGAGGTGGGAAAACTGAATTTTGTGGAATACAAAGTGAAGACAGTGAACATTCTTCATAGTAGTCTATTGAGATTTCTGCATTAAAGGGATTTAAAATGGCTAATAGGGAATTGTGCCTTTAGTACCTTATTTAGTTATTGTAATGAAAGAACAAAAAAGATTGTGGCTTTTAATTTTTAGCTTTTAAAATATTTTAAAATATAAAAATCAAGAGTATATGACATGTTCACTTAAACATCTTACTTTAAATTAATAGAAAACTGGAGGCTGTGAAAATTGGTGGTAAGAGTTTAAACAGCGGCCTCTTCTTTTTTTCCTTTCCGGACTTCTCCACATTGTTAGACACTGTTGATTAGCCCCCTCTCCCTGACGTTATGCTGCAGTTGCTTTTCTAACTGGACCCTCTTTCATCTCCTTCTCTGCCATCTATTGTTTCCCCTGCACTTTGATCATTCACATCAGTCAGATCCCAGCCTTAGGCTCTTTTGGGCTCCTTTATGTTTACCCTTTCCAGGTGTTTATTCATGCACATGCTCTCAATTATTGCCTCACTAATCTGCATCTTTGGTACTGGTTTCTAGTCCTTCACCTTCAGTGAACCTTCACTGATTAGTCCCATCTGACCAGTAAATTCTAACACTGTGGGCTCTCTCTAGTTTATCTCAAACTGTCTGTAGGGTACCACTACTTGAATATTTGATAATCACTTAAAACATGATAGGATCTTGAGTTTGAAGAGGTAGCTCAGTGGTAGAGGATTTGCCTACCATGTGTAAGCTCCTGAGTTCAATCCTCAGCATAGTTTAAAAAAAAAGGGGGGGGGACCTTTGTTGAAGTTTTAGTTGGGAAACATTTTCCAGCGCTGGATTTTTTTTTTTTTAACTACGACAAGTATAAATCCATTATTCAATCAAAATTGATCCTGTTCGCTGTGTTAAATTGCTCAATTCAGTAATCATGTATGTCTCAGTCATAATTTTACTTGGTCTGTAAGTATTGTATACAATTAGTCCCTCCTTCCTCTTTAACATAGTTTTTCCATATATGGCTTTCAAGATGGACACCATGCTTACTAGTCTTTGTTACATTTTCTTATAGCTTTAAGTGTCATCGTTATATTGACGATTCCCAAATTTTATCTTGGCCGTAGACTTTCTTCCTAGAGTCCAGCTTCATAAATATGATTACACACTTGTATCCGCTAAATCTGTAGGTACAATAATTTCACATCTCTAAAAAAAAGTTGCTAGCATGCACCCCCAGCAACCACATTCCTTTTGTGGTCTGTAGTGCTTCAGTGTGTACTTTACCTTCTAGTTCTTTCCATCCAAAACCCTGCAGTGATCCTTGAGCCATTTCTTATATTTCATAACCAGTCCTTAGATAATCCCAGTTCTGTTTTCAAAATCCATGCAGATTCAAGGACTTGTCAGTTTTACTATTATACCCAGTCCCTTTTCCTAACTTATCTCATAGCCTCCTATCAGGTCTTCTTACTTCCACCACCCTTCCCTTTCAGTTTACCCTCAACATTGGAGATAATATTCCCAAATATAATTTGGATTATGTACCTTTTCTGTTTGATATATCTGTCCATTTCACTTAGGGTAAAAGCCAGACCCTTATAATGATTTTTAAGGAAGAACCTGTAGAATTTGACCACCTATTCTCATTTCCTGGCTTTTCTTCCTCACTGCCTCGACTCTAGCTAGATGGGCCTCCTTTCAGTTACTTGAACATGTGTGGCACTCTTGTCTCTGGGCCTTTGCACTTGGTATTCTGTTTACCTCAGATGCAGTGTCCCAGATTCCAGTGTGGTTTGGTTCCTTGCTTATTTTAGTCTTTACAAAGTTGTCATTTTCTCATTGGACCCCTCCTTAGCTACCTTGTCTAAATCAGTTACCTGATACTTCAATCCTTCCCTCTTTTTCTTGTAGGTTTATCTTGTAGGGATACTAGGTATTCCCTGTGTCTTATTGTCTTCTCCACTGTAATGTTTGTTCTGGTGGTATCTTGTCATATAGAAAGTACTCCAGAAATAATTGTTGCACTAACAGATTTTTACTACATAGTTTCCTTTTTCTCTTTAATTTCTTCTGGCTATTTTCTTCTTTTAGTCTAATATCTTTTTCAGATCTGCATAGTCACATCTTTCCAGTCATGCTTTGCAACCTCAGTCTCACTGAATACAAACTTGTATAGATTTTTTTTTACTCTAAGTACATTTTATTACGATACTTCTCACTTAAGAATTGATTTAAACTGCTCAGCACCACTAGTCATCCCAGAAATTTACATCAAACCTCAATGAGCTGCCAGGGTAATATAGGGTAGTGGAGACTAGGGAGCTCTCACACACTTGTTGGGAGTGTAAATTAGTACCTTCACTGTGGAAAGCAGCATGGATATTCCTCAGAAATACAAGACAACACAAACCAACCCTAGAAATAGAACTGCCATATGATCCAGCAGTCTTGCTACCAGAGGAACTAATGTTGAAGAGGCATCTGCGCTCACACGCTTAACAGCCAGGTCACAGTAGCCAAGATTTTGAATCAACCTCGGTGCCATTAGTGGATGAATGACTGAAGACAGTATAGTTTATGTGTACAGTGGGATGTTATTCAGCCATAAAATAATGAAATTCTTTTTTTTTTTTTTTTTTGGTTTTTTTTGAGACAGGGTCTCCCTGTAGCCCCAGCTGTCCTGGAACTCACTATGTAGACCAGGCTGGCTTTGAACTCACAGAGATCCACCTGCCTCTGCCTCCTGAGTGCTGGGATTAAAGGCGTGCACCACCACACCCAGCCCATGAAATTCTTTTATAGGCAGCAACAGGGATAGAGCTAGAGGGCATCATGTTAAGTGAAATGAATCAGGCACAGAAAGAAAAGTACTGCATTCTCTTACATATATCTGGAAGATAATAATTTGATGTTAAAGAAGTATAGAATAATAGTTACTAGATCCTAGAAAAGGTGTTGAGGAAGAAGAATGGGGAGGAGATAGTGGGGTTCAGTTGGATTGGAAGACTGATTCCTAATGTTCTATGTAGCACAGCAGGATAACTGTGGTTGACAAAAGTCAGTTGAGTATTTCAAAATAGGTAACATTTTGGGTGCTCCCAACACAATGAAATGGCATATGTCTGTGATACATATGCCAGTGACCCTAATATGACCATTGCACATTGTGTACATGATGAACTGTCATGAAATCCTGTAATATGTACAGTTATGGTGTACCAGTTTAAGATAAACATTTGTCCCGGTCATGGTGGTGCATGCCTTTAATCCCAGCACTTGGGAGGCAGAGGCAGGCAGAGCTCTGTGAGTTCAAGGCCACCCTGTTCTGCATAGTGAGTTCCAGGACAGCTGGGGCTACAGGGAGACCCTGTCTCAAAAAGACCAAAAATAAGTAAATACATAAATAAATATGTAAATAAATAAATAAATAAATAAACATTTGTAAAAGAATTGGTAGAAATTCCTTAGTTTTTGTTATGTTGATTGTGATGTCTTTATTACTTTGCATCATATTAAGTTCATTTCTCTGCCCCTACATCTCTGTTAGAGCCGTCTTCACTACAAGCCCAATAATCTACACTTTGTCATCTAAATGGGCTCACCTCTCTCCAGTTTCTGTAGTTGCTCCCTGTTCTCAGCAGCAAACATTTCAGTTCTTTTCTATTAAAATCTGACTAAAAATTCATTAGAAAGTCTTCTGTGATATAATTAAATAATTTTTACTGCATTAATTTATGTTAATGTTATATTCTATATAGTTTTCTTAGAAATCAGTATACACTAGTATGTGTAGATATATTGACTCACATTTTACCTTAAAAATACATTCATGAGGCTAAAATTTTATTGGGGTTAGTAAGAGGATGTGTAGCACATTACATACTGGGTAACATTTTAAGTGAAATAGATCTTATAGGCTGGTTTTATTGAGCTAACACTAATGCTTGTGTTTTCTAATTATAGGTATCATTGCCCAATGCCCAAGATCTTTTATGTTCAGTTGACTGTAGGAAATAATGAATTCTTTGGTGAAGGGAAGACTCGACAAGCTGCCAGACACAATGCTGCGATGAAAGCCCTTCAGGCACTGCAGAATGAACCTATTCCAGAAAAGTCTCCTCAGGTGTGGTACTGCTGAGTTTGACAATCTCTTTCCTGTGCTTTCCTTTCCTGTTCAGCTAAGGAAAGATGCTAGAATTTGCCTGCTAGCTGCCTGTTACTATTGTAGACCCAAATGATCGTGCTGCAAGGACCCTGCCTTTGAGAACTTTGGTTCACTTGTGGAATTCACTTGTCAAGCAACGTGAGGTTTGGGAATATGTGTGTATAAAGATGAAGGGTAACATTCATTTGCTTTCAGTCAGTGCAGCTTATATTGAGCATAGATTACATTGTGTTAACCCGGGATCAAGAAATGTGAAGTGGAAGAGATTATACAAGATTTTGGAATCCTTTATTTTACAAATGAGACTATTAAGGCTCTTCTTGAGTAATTTAACCTATTCTCCTGGTTTCAGCTGCTTTCTCTGTTGACTTCAGTAGTATCTAGTTCAGTCATGTCCTATTGTATGGTCAGCTGCTTATTCTTTTCTGCTTAGTTAGTTCAAACCCTACAGTTCAACCTCTGCGATTACCCTTTCTCTACACATGGTGTCTTCTTTTTTTGAGATTTGCTATAATGGCAGAGTTAGGTGTTTTTCTGCTGATATATTTTCATTGTATTAACCATTTGTCTGTTTTCCAATTAGACTGTAAGCTTCTTGATAGCAAGAATTATGTCTTTATTGCTAACAAACTTTGTTCAGCACACATTAGGCCCTCCAGAAGTATGTGTTAAATGCATGGATAAATGAACAGTGCTAGTGCCAGACACACAGTTTTGATTTCTCAGTTTGCATCTTATATCCCTTCCATGGTGTAATCTTCATAGAACAGTAGGGCGAGTTCTGTGGGCGTGAGGTGGTTAGGCAATCCTGCAATCCTAGGAATGTTGGATAACTCTGAAAAGAAGAATATGGTTGATTAGAAGATTTTCAAACAACATTAACTGCTTCTACTTCAAGTAAAAAATAAAATTCAGATATCTGAAAGTCTGGCAGCAAAGCTTTTGACTGTAATGGTTCTCTGAGAATCCACTGGTTGCGGCCCATGTCTGCTGTTTCTAACTGTATTTTAGCTAGGTCCTCTTGATTGTAGAACAACGTGAAGTTTAAGTCTATAAAGTCTATCTTCAATGTTACCCTGTTTTTTGTGATTTAGAATGGTGAATCGGGAAAAGAAATGGATGATGACAAAGATGCAAATAAATCTGAGATAAGCTTAGTGTTTGAAATCGCTCTGAAGAGAAATATGCCTGTCAGTTTTGAGGTATGTACTCATGTGTTTTTCTGTTTATTTTAAACAAATTAAGTGGTGTACTTGAGTCCTGAGAGTGCATATGCTTCTTGCATTCAGACTCACTGTCATGGAAATGGACATTATTGTGCTGCTGAGCTCTGTCTTTTCTGTACTGAGACACTTTTATACATGATATTTCAATTTTCAACATAAAATTTATTTTCTGATTATAATTTTTGATACCCTGTAGGACTTTGTATTTTATTTCATTTAAGTTGATCCTGTTTAATACAAGTTACCAAACTAATGTTTAGTGATACTGTGTTACCATCCAATTACTTTTAATTGTGTGGAGGTCAAAATATATTTAAACTCTTTTAGGGTAGATGCTGGGAATCATGAGTTACCCTTGCGTACCCCAAATATGTTTAACCTTAACTGATGGATCATTAAAAAGGAATGAAGTTGTTTTCTACAGCTAAATATATAAATTACATCTTTATAAGAATCTATGAAATTTAAAAGAAAAAATCTTGAAAATAATTTTATAATGCTTCCTATATTAAGAGGTCATAGCTTTGAAGCTTATATCTGGAAAGTGGGTAAGAATGAGGAAATTAGATCAAAATGTGTGGAGAGTCTTTCAGAGTTTACATTATTCACTTTGTAGCTCCCACACTGTACTTGTTGAAAAGATTATTGAACGGAAAAACTGCTTTCTTCTTGAATGCAACTCTGTAAATCAGATTACCTGATTTCTTAACCTGTACAGATTAAAAGCAGCAAAATGAGGAAGGTGGAAAGAGAATGTGCTTGATGGAATGTTGGTTCCAGGAAGAAATGACTGGGAAAACATGTAAAGCATATTAAAAGCAGTTGGCATCTACCCAGAAGTTACTGAGATCTTTTTGTTTTGGTCTTTTGAGACAGGGTCTCCCTGTAGCTCCAGCTGTCCTGGAACTCACTATGTAGACCGGGCTGGCCTTGAACTCACAGAGATCCGCTTGCCTCTTCCTCCCGAGTGCTGGGATTAAAGGTGTGCTCAACCATGCCCAGCAATGAGATCTTTTAAAAAAAAAATATTTTATTATTTTTATTTTATGTGTACACGTGTATTGCCTGCATGTAGATTAGTGCACCTGTGTTGTGCAATGCCCGCAGAGGTCAGAAAAGGCTGTCAGATCCCCAGGGACTGGAGTTATGGACAGTTGTTATCTGCCATGTGGGTTCTGAGATTCGAACCCAAGTCTTCTGCAAGAACAACCAGTGTTCTTAACCACTGAACCCTTTCAGGCGCCCCATTGAGATCTTTTAAAGGCTAAAATGAACAGAAAAACAGTTTTATAAGTCTTAGAAGTCCTTTGGAACATCAGTATGTGTATAGTGTAGAGTATTTGATATTCTTGCTGATGATCTAATATGGAAATAAATGGTTGAACATTTGGTAGTCACTATTGAGTCAGTAAATCACTTTCTGTATATGTGTGTGGTATCTGTTTTTGTTTATGTGCATGTGTATACAGGCTAGAGGTCCATATAGAGTAGATCAGTCTCCTGCCCCTTTTTTTTTTTTTTTTTTACTTTTTTCTTTCTTTCAGTGCCAAAGCTGAAATGAACCAGGGACCTTTACCTTATTTTTTGACACAGAATCTCATTGATTTGAGTAGGTTGGCTGTCGCTGTCCCACCTAGTGCTGTGGTTATAGACATTCGCTGTGCCCAGTTTTTACGTGGATGCTAGGGATCTGAATTCAGGTCCTCATGCTTACACAGCAAGCACTTTACTGACTAAGCTATCGTTCCAGCTCCATTAGCTTACTTTTTAATTTGAAAAGCATGTACATCAGCAGGGTTAAATGAATAATTGATGTTCAAAGTAGTAAACTTAAATTACTTGAAAAGTATACGTATAACAGTTCCTTATTCAGATACTGTGTTGTTTTCATTCCTTTTCCCAATTGATCTACAGTATTAGAAGATTAAAGTTCAATACAATTACTCTACCAAATACTGTATCTTCTATAGGCTGGAATTTTAATTTTAAAGGAGACAAATGTTTTGAATATTCGGGATTTGGAAGCCATCTTTGCCCTACAAGCTGGCATACTTTAAAAGTAAGGGTAGATTAAATAGTTCAGGAACATTTATAGCTGAAAGTTTCATAATTCCTCATTCTGAAAACCTAGGCATTTTTATGGCATATCAGTGTACATTTTAAGATCAAATCATAAGAGTTCATGAAAGTTCATACTCCTTTCTGTAAATAGCCTTTGAGGTCTCTAGCAAGCAGTTAATTTTCATCCATGTTATGGTTTTGAGAGTCTGACATAGGAGGATTCATAGATTATAGATAAATGATAACACACTATTTTTGACCTCTGGTGTCTTTACTCTGATAGAGGAGGACAACATTACCTATATGTATATGCAATAATGTTCATTTTCATTCCAGATGGCTTATCTAGTATGAGATCATATATAATAAGGCTTTTTTGGAGGTGTCTTTTTGTGAAAGGGTCTCTGTAGCCACAGGTGGCTTAGAACTCACCATGTAGACGAAGCTGGCCTCTATCTCACAGAGATCTGCCTGCCTCTGCCTCCCAAGTGCTGGGAATAAAGGCGTACACTACCACACCAGGCTAATATGGCATTTTTAACTTAGTTTGTGTTCTGTAAGACATGAGAAAATCATAATTGACTATGAATTATAAGTATTTGTTTAGATTTCTTTCACCTTTAGATAGTTAAACATCAGAAATGTCATATACGAACATTCCTGATATCATACCTTCGTTTGTAATAGTTTTCTTAAAGAATTACTATAATTTTGGCCTGGGTCTCCACATTAATTGGATATTAAGAAAGATGCTTTCCCTTGGCACCTTCCTGTTGCTTTCCAAAAGCTATGAGAGCTTTCAGGGGGAGTGGTTTTGGGTCAGTTCCAGATCTATTGCTCCAAATCCTGTGTCTGAAGTATGTTCTGTCTTCAGCAGTAGGGTTTTACCTTCAAGTTCTGGGAGGCCATCAAGGTCTGTGGCAATAGCCTATACAATAGCTTGTGTAATTTTGGGACTCTCTTGGACCAACCGTAGCCAACAACTCATGGAAAGTTTCTCCTGTCTGGCACTGTTTCTTGTTATGTAGCCTTTAGCTATATACATGGACTCATGTAGAGGTACTGTATGTGTAATTTGTCATTAGGTTGTTGGACTAATATGACTCCCTCTGGTTTTTTAATATTAGGTAGGCATTATTTATCTCCTCTCTCTTGTTCCCTGTCTAACCCTTCCACCATGGTTTCCCCATTTAAAGTGTCTCCATTTCTCCCATTTCTCCCTTGATAATACCAGTCTCCCATGTTCTCACCTCTCTTGAGTGCCTTCTTTCCCTTTATTCCCAATGGGAGGGTGCTGGTGGGGACAGGGATATGAAAATGATTAAGATCACTTCAGATATTCTCTATGAAATACATGAAAATTCAATAAAAACAATGACAAAAAAAGATGCTTGCTATAAGGACACAAATGCCTGTGTGTTACTTAGTATTTTCCTTACATTTAATAGGTTATTAAAGAAAGTGGACCACCACATATGAAGAGCTTTGTTACCCGGGTATCAGTGGGAGAGTTCTCTGCAGAAGGAGAGGGGAATAGTAAAAAACTCTCCAAGAAGCGTGCTGCAACCACCGTTTTACAGGAGCTTAAAAAGCTCCCACCTCTTCCTGTGGTAGAGAAGCCAAAACTATTTTTTAAAAAACGCCCTAAAACAATAGTAAAGGTAAGTATATACTTGTGAACCTCAGTTTATTTTACTTAGTAATTACAATGATGTGCCACTAAATGACATTTTTGGTCCATGTCAGACCACATGTATTGTGTTGGTCCTATAAGATCATAATGGAGCAGACAATTGGTAACATTTTTAATATGCTGGTCTGTGTTTACATATATTCAAATCTTAGAATTGTGTTGCAGTTGCCTAGAGTGTCTAGTAAATAACATGCTGTAAAGTTTAATAGCCTAGGAACAGTTAGTTATACCACATAGCCTAAGTGTTCAGTAGACTGTACCATCTAGCTTTGTGTAAGTACACTTGTGATGTTTGCACAAAAATGAAATCATGTACTGACAGTTTCTCACAATGTGTCTCCATTAGGTGACACATGATCATAGTATAGAGGCTATAGATGCAAGTTTTTCTTAAGATAGATCCCTGAACCGTGGCAAAAATCTCAATCTCTACCCCCCTCCTTCCTGTTTTGAATTAGAGTAGAGCATGTGACTATAGATTAATGACAATTTTGTTCATTTATGAAATATATTGATCCTTCTTATCAGCCATCCATTCATGTCTCTTTAGTATAATTCTCATCATGACCAAGGTAGATATTATCCCTCATTTTATTTCTTTATGTATTTGTAGTATGTGTGCATGTGTGTTTGCATTGTATGTGGGTGGGTGTGTATGCGTGCACGTGTGTGCAGGTCTGAGGTTGATGTTGGGTGTCTTCCTTGATTGTTCCTTATCTTAGTTTTTGAGGCAGGGACCCTCAGTTGAACCCAGAGCTTTCTAATTCAGCTACTCTAGCTAACCAGCCTGCTCTGGGGATCCTGTTTCTGCCTCCTGTGTAGTGGGTTTACAGGCAGGCTACTATACGCACCTGGTATTTACATGGGTGCTGAAGATCTGAACTCTGGTCCTCAGTACACATGCAGCAAGCACTTTACCATCTAAACCATTTTCCAGCCCCATCCCTCATTTTATAAGTAAGGTTGTACAAAATATGCTCTAAGAATTGGCTTGTTTTTATTTGGCTATTATATGGCTGAATAAAATATTCAAATATTATAAACTGCTCCACTTGCTAATCCAGTGTTCTTTAGTTAACAGCAAGAGTGTGCAACAGGATACCGGATGACAGTCATATAGTACTAAGGAGGGTGACTGGCAGCAAAGTTGCATACTATAAAGCACACTTAATTCTCATGGCAGCCCTCTGAGATCAATGTATTCATTTTGTTTCCACTCATTTGTGCATATCTTGCCAAGGAACAATACAGAACACACAGTTTTTCAAGACACTGTGACCATTTCTTTTATTGGAAAATAATTTACATTAAAAATACAAAAATGGCAATGTTTGAGTAGGTAAATGGGCATTTAGCACAGAACAGTGCCCCAGTGCTTGATTTGTGTGGCACAACTGGAACTAGAGTTCGGAGCTGCTAGGGAAAGCCTCAGCTGCTAGCATTTCAGATGCCATCTCAGTTCACTTGTTCACATACAGGCGTGACACATAGACATCAAGAGCTACAGATATGAACTATCTTTACTCATTGATGAGTTTCTTTTGTTTAAATTGTTCTGTGTTATATTTATTTATTTGAGTAAGTTTTATACCTCAGTACCTTTGCTTTATTTAAAATAGACCCACACCCAAGGGTATTTGGGCAACACAGATGAGACTCTATAGGCTTTTCCTTTTTCTTCTTTTTAAAAAATATTTTATTTATTATTTTTATTTTATGTGTATGAGTGTATTGCCTGGAGGTCAGAAGAGGGCTTCGGGTTCCCCTGGAACTGGAGTTAAGGATGGTTTGTAGCCGCCATGTGGGTGCTGGGAATTGATCCCAGGTCCTTTGCAAGAGCAGTCAGTGCTCTTAACCACTGAGCCATCTTTCCAGCCCCGGCTTTTTCAATAAAAGAAAAAAGAAAAGAAAAAATAGATATGAAGTTGGGGGTGGGGAGTAGAGTGGGTGGCAATGGGGGAGAGGGTCTGAATGTGATCAAAAAACACTGTATGAAATTCTCAAAGAATCAATAAAAATATTTATTATTTTATTTTATTTATTATTTTTATTTTATGTGTATGAGTGAATTGCCTATATGTATGTGAGTGCACTTCTGTCATGCAATGCTGTGGAGGCTAGAAGAGAGTGTCATATTCCCTTGAAACTGGAGTTAAGGACAGTTCATAGCTGCCATGTGGATGCCAGGAATTGAACCTGGGTCCTCTGCAAGAACAGTCAGTGCTCTTAACTGCTGAGCCATCTCTCCAGCCCCAGAATCAATAAAAATATTTAAAAACAAAATACATATATGCATAAATGAATAACTACATGTTCTTTTAAATGGAAATTGACATCATTTCACTTAGAAGAAAATAAAGTTGTACATAACCCAACCTAACATTTTGTGTTATACGTAAGGTAGAAATAAATGGTAAAAATAAATGGCAAATATCCAGTCATCATGAGTCACAGTGGTTCTGAAGGAGACTGGCGTGCAGTCCTGTGCTCTATCCACCTGCCAGGGAGCAGGACAGAGCTATTAAGAGTCAGTTTTTAACATGAATCCCTATCACCTGAGCAAGTTACCTAGCTTTTCTAATCATACATGTGTTCATTTGAAAACTGTGAATACTAATTGTACTTGCTTCATGAGATTAAGTCTTAACTGAAGCCTTGCACAGTATGCATTAGTAGTTACTAAGTATTTTTAATTATTGATGTAATAACTACTCAAATAGTAGCTTAGTGTTATCTAATACTGTATAGTTACATGCATGCATATATGACATATCTGAAATTCCATTACTATATAAAGTCTATAGTTTTTCTGTGTTGTAAAGACAGTGCTTTATATCAAAGTAGTAGATAAAACCGATTATAGTAACTTTTGTCTAATCTGTTAAACTCAAACCAGTCTTAATAAATTTAGATTGTTAGCTATTAAGCTAGATAAGATCTATACATTTCTAAAATAGGATATAATTGTAATTCTTGTATTAGCCATAACTGTTGAAAAACAATTTTTAAAATGTTATTTCACAGAGGCTAGGGAAACATTTGAATTCTCAAAATTACTTGCCTTTGCTTTGAGCATACCAGTGTGCTAGTCTGTAGCTTTCTCCTGTCTGTCATTCACGTCTCCATTTAAACTTGCCTTCTCCAGAGAAGGCTTCGCTGAGCCTTTCCAACTCCTAGACTAGATAACCCCCTGCATTTTTCCTTACATATATCACACTTGGAATTCCTTGTGCTATGTCTGTTTTATGTAAAATAAAACATACAGAGATTTTCTGAAATATGGGCTATTTTGAGAAAGCAGTGTGTATATAATGTGTTAGAATCCAGATAATTTTAAGACATAATTACACCTTATACCAATAAGTAGATTGGTTTGGAATAGTATCTTGATTTTTTAAAATTATTTTCCTCACTTTGTATATCTAACACATCTGACATGCATGTTTCCTTATATTTAATAGAAGTAAAGAAAATATCTGTGATGAATTATATTAATTTTACTTAAAATAGTAAAACTGTCATGTTGTCTCATGGTCCTCTTAATGTTTCTGTGATATGTGCTCCTGTCTTACAGGTGAAACCTTTTGGGTTTGAGAAACATGATATTCCACAACAGAGACAAGTTTCAAAACCAGTTATTTCTGCTTTTAGTGTCCACTGGAAACTGGTTAATTGTGAACTCCTTTTGGATTTTAAGACTTATTTTATGAATTCATCTTGTCAGCACATACAACTTTCCTGATGGTGCCTTTTTATCCTGTTCTTTAATGTAGTCTCTTCTATAAGATGAGGCTTCAAAGGAAGATTTCTAGTATCAGAGATAAACTTTTCTGGACACAGCTTTTATAAGACTATTCTTAACTTAAAGGTTTATAGGATAATCTGAGACTTGATATCTAAGGAAAAGTTAATTTTCAAGAGTGCTAGTAGTTAATTTCAATTTAAAAAAGAAACCAAGCCATTTATAATGTACTCAGCTTTCCATCCTTACCTGACTTTTATTATTAATATGATTCATTGTAATTAAAATTCATATTGAAAGTAGTTTCTTTGGAGCATAAAGATACTCTTAGAGGAGTCTTTATTCAACAAAAATGACAGACAACCTACCATTGGAAAGCCATATTTATTTGAGCAGCCTCATGTGACAGGCGTACTTCTAAGTATAGACTCACACAAAGCTTCTTTTCACCTTTCCATTGAGATCTCAGTCTCAGACTTATTAGTCTGTACTTGCCATTTTCTTCATCTCTTCTTCACAGTGACCCTTTAGTTTTTATACATGGTAGAAGTAGAAGCCAGTAGCTTATTAAGAGCTAAACATCTCCGTTGCTCTCTCTTCTCTCTGTCCAGCTATCTCAGTTGGGAGCTTTGCAGTCCTTTTGTTTAAAAAAAAAAAGTTATTTATTTTGTATGTGTGCGAATACACACATGTGCATGCCACAACTCAGGTCATCAGGCTTGTGTAGAAGGGCCTTCTCCATGGAGCCATCTCACCTGCTCTGAGGCTTAGCCTTCTGCTCTTCCCCAGTTTCTCTCTTATTTCTAGTAGTTCAGTTCGGTCTTTAGGTAGATAATTCCCATGCGTGCTTCTATGCTCTGCACCATGTGTTACACATTGTCACTTAATAATTCACAGGCACATCAAACTCTGTCCAAAATTTGCCATGTTCTGTTCTAAATCTCTTTCTCCCCCGTTATTCCTCATCTTGGTGGCTGGCATCACCACCCATCTGCTGACCGTGAGAACTAGAGCCATTTTTAGATTTTTTTTTTATCCCTTACATCAAGTAAATCATCAAATCTTGTTGATATTCTACCTGGATACTTCTTCAGTTTGTTCTTTCCATCCCTTTTGCCTTGCCTTTGGTCCAGCTCACAATAATCTTTTCCCTGAACTATATAGTAAGCAAGGTATTAACTGGCCCTCTTAAAAGCTATGATCTTTTAGAAACACTTGAATATGCCATGACTCTGGTTAAATACCTTTGGAAGCTTCCTCCTGTCTTTGGTTAAAGATCCAAATCCTAAACAGTTTAAAACACCCTGATAGATCTTACCTGGACCCCCAACCTGTACTTTGTCAAAACTGAGCAGCAGTAGCTTCCAGGAAAAGCGAAGAACACACAGAGCCTTCTGTGTGTGTTTAGTGTCTCCTGTAATAGGATCATTGTCATTGTCCCTTGATGTAAGGGATAAAAAACTGTTCATAGGTAGAAATACAGGTTGGGCCATATGATACATGCAGATTTTCATTTTTTGGGAAGACATCTGAAGAAAGTTGACATGCAGAAAGGATATTTATGAGATTTTTGTTTTTAAGTTAAAATACATACAAAAAGCTTTATGAAACTCGTATACACATTGAAAAACATAATAAATGTGGATTCTCAATTTGAGGTACAGACATTTATTTCTTTATAAGGTTGAAGCTCTCTATACGCCCTTCTTTCATCATGTCCTTTTATCACTTCCTATAGACAACTCCTGTTCTAAGTTTCATGAACATTTCCCATCTTACAGCTTTCTTACTTTTGGTTTCAAAAAATATATATATTTGGTGGGGCTGGAGATATGGCTGAGTGGTTAAGAACTCTGACTGTTCTTGCAGAAGACCTGGGTTCAGATCCAAGCACCCACATGGTAGCTAACACTTGCCTGTAACTCCAGTTGCAGGGGATCCAACAGCTTCTTCTGTCTTCCATGGGCATTGCATTACACGGTGTACTTACTCACATGCAGGCAATACACACATACATATAAAATAAAAATAATAAAATATTTGAAAAAATGTATATTTGATTGGCTTTTTAAAGTAGCTTTTTGAAGAAATAGTTGACATAAAATATACTATATCTGGGGCTGGAGAGATGGCTCAGCGGTTAAGAGCACTGACTGCTCTTACAGAGAACCCGGGCTTGATTCCCA
>NW_008351958.1:3993913-3995325 GCF_000622305.1 Nannospalax galili | reverse complement strand
ATTTAAAAATAAATAAAAAAAGAATATACTATATCTAAAGTTCACCACTGGATTTTTTACAAAGAAAATTTAAAATTACTTTTATTTATTTATATTGTATTTTATGTGTATGAGTGTTTTGCCTGCATGTATGTGAGCGTACCTGTGAATGCATTGTCCTTAAGGCCAGAAGAGGATGTTGGATCCCCTGGAACTGGAATTACAGATGGTCATTGGTCTCCATGTGGGTGCTAGGAATGGAACCCAGGTCCTCTGGAAGAGAAGCCAGTGCTCACTGAGCCATGTCTCCAGCCCCGTAAACATTGGTTTTTTTTTTTATTCATTCAAAAAGCATTTATTGAGCATCTACTATGTAACATATTAAATTGCCTCTGAAAACATTAAGATAAGAAAATAGTTTTCAGACAAAACAAAGCAAAATAAGAAAACAGTTTCAAAAAAAAAAAGAGAAAAAAGAAAAGAAAACGGTTTCCAAAGATATTCATTAAGCTCAAGACAGTGCCAACATTATGGAAAATGGAAGTAGAACATAGTCAATGATTTTCAGAGTTGATTAATACTTTGATTTTATAATTGTGATGGATGAGAATGCCACTTCTCATAAGAACATACTACAAAATGGCAGCAATGTATTTGGATTGTAATCTCAATCCAAAATAATTTAACAAATTTTTAATGGAACTCAAGGAAGTAAGTCAAACAGCAGTTTTTAAAATCAAACATTTTAACACAATACAGTCCAAAGATATACTAATTTGGTAGTTACATGCCAAAGAATAACAGTAGGAAAACACTAAAAGTCTTTGTTTTCCATTTTTAAACCATTATATTTATATAAGATCAGAAAACCTTGTTGTCATGTACAGTACTAGTACTGAAATTCATAGCTTACACTAATCTTGAATCTAAGCTGATGTATCTCAGGTAGCATTTGCTAGCTTTGCACAGTGGGGATCAAGGCTGCAGTGATGTTGTTTGCTACAACACAGGTGAGCACTTCCAGATACACTTTGGATTCTTTACACATTTGATTTTGAACTAATTTTTGATTGTTGCACACTCATAAATCTTTTACTGTTGCCAAAGTGTTCTCGACCCCCACATGAGGCTATGCAGCCCCCATATATGGTTAGGACCTGCGGCTTAAAGAAGCTATGCTTTTGATGACCAATCTGACCACAAGCTCAGGAGATGCCCTGAGCCAGATCCATAGCTGGACTTTGGGGCCATAAAAACTGAGAGGTAATAACTTTTTGTCACTTTAAGCTTCTAAATTTGGAAGTAATTTGCTGCACAGCGATTATAGTTTTTAAATGAAACATGCTGTAGAGGCAGACTCTGAACATGTAGAGGTTGCAGGGCCCAAAGGCATTACAATTTTGCATGTTTTATTAAAAATCAACACTGACCGA
>NW_008351958.1:3927768-3988195 GCF_000622305.1 Nannospalax galili | reverse complement strand
GGTGGGGGGTGGGGTGAAAGGGTGAATGAGGCCTTAGGGAGTCCAGGCGCGGAGAGCTGCGCTATAGACTTACCCCAAGAGGCCTGAGGATAGTCAACATTGGTTTTTTTAAATTATGTATGCACTTATAAAATTGTGACCACATTCAAGATAATAAAGCCATTTGGTGTTCTCAAAGTTTTTTTCATTCTCCTTGATAATCCTGCACTCTTGCTTTTCTGAGAAACTGCCCTTTTGGGGGCTGGCTTTGTCAGAACAACTCTTGAGATTAATATTTATCTGTTGTTTTGTGTGTGAATTGTTTGGGTCTGTTTTATGGCTGAGTAGCCATTGTATGACTGGCTACATCACCACTTGTTTATCCATTCACTTGCTGGTGGATATTTGGGATAATTATAGTTTTTAGCTGTTACACATAAACCTTCTGAAATGCTTTCTTATGAGCATATGCTTTCATTTCTTTTGGTGAAATACTTCAAAGTGGGATGACTTAGTCATCTAATAAGTGTATTTTTATGGTTTTGGGGATCAAACCAGGGCCTCACATAAGTGCTCTATCAGTGAGCCAACTCTGATAATCAGATTTTAACAAACCACCAATTATTTTTTGAACAGTTGTCCAATTTTACATTCTCATCAGCAGTGTGTGAGGGTTCTGCTTGCTCTGTATCGATGTGGGGACTTCGAATAATCAGTCTTTAAATTTCAGTTGTTCATTGTGTATTGGTATCACATTGTAGAAATTTACATTTGTCTACAGCTAATGGTAGTGAGGATTTTTTAATATATTTTATTATTTTTATTTTATGTGTACAAATGTATTACCTGCATGTATGTGAGTGCACCCATGTCATGCGGTGCTGCAGAGGTCAGAAGAGGGCTTCAGATTCCCCTGGAACTGTAGTTAAGGACGGTTCATAGCTGCCATGTGGGTGCTGGTAATCGAACCCAGGTCTTCTGCAAGATCAGGCAGTGCTCTTAACTGCTGAGCCATCTCTCCAGCCCTGTGAGAATTTTTTTTTATTTTAGTGGCATATGAGGTTTGACATTTGTGTACTTAAAGTTTTTTTGTCGATCATTTAAAGAAATAATAAATCTTAATTTTTTTTTTTTCGTCTTTTTGAGACGGGGTCTCCCTGCAGCCCCAGCTGTCCTGGAACTCACTATGTAGACCAGGCTGGACTTGAACTCACAGAGATCCACCTACCTCTGCCTCCTGAGTGCTGGGATTAAAGGCGTGTGCCACCACGCCCGGCTAAATGTTAAATTTTAAAAGGTTTATATACCTTGCATTACAAATTATCAGATATATAGCTTTTAAGACTGTGACTTATCTTATTTCTGAGAATAGAAGTTGCTAATTTTGGTGTCAAATTTATGATTATTGTTGTTACTTATAAAGCGCGATTATAGTATTCTAAGCAATCATCGCCTGACAAAGCCAAAGAGATTTTTCCCGTTCTTTCTTCTGGAAGTCAGATAGTTCTTATAATTACATTTAGGTCTATGGGGTATTTTGAGTCTATTATCTTTGTAGATAAAGGAGATATGTATGTTTTTTTCCTTTTGCCTATGAATATCCAGTTGTACCAGCACCATGTGTGAAAAGACTACTCTTTCTCCAGTGAATTGCTTTTGTATCTTCGTTGAAAGTCAGTCGATAACATACATGTGTGGGTATCTACTTCTGGGTGCTGTTCTCTTTCATTGGTATTTGTCTTTATGTCAGTATGACACACAGAATTTTATGATATTAATCAGATAATGAGTCATTCACATTTTTTTTTCAAAGATGCTTTGGCAGTTTTTTACATTGCCACAGGAATTTAGCTTTGCTTACCAATTGTTAAAGTCAGCTGTGGTTTTGATTGGTAGAGTAGTGCATTGATGTTCTGATGAGAAGATTGAGTCTTCTGATCTGTGGGCATATCTCCCGCGTATTTATTTAGAACTTCTTTAATTTTGGCAAGGTATAATAGTTTTTGTGGGCTTTGCCTAAATATATTCAGTATTTTATTTTACATTTGGTTTTCACTTATCATTTTTTTGAAATTCATCCTTATCAATGCATATTTTGATATTTAACTCATTTTCACTACCTTAAATCATCCCATTGTATGAAGTGGCCATAGTGTATTTGTTCTTTTGTTGAACAAATAACAAAATTTGTTTGTATGTTTGTTTCAGATAATGCCTCTGAGGGTATTTTTTTGTACATATAAGCTAGCATACAGTTGGAAAACACTTTTCTAGGGCATGTGTACCATGAATAGAACATTAGGGCAGTAAGATGTGTGATTCTAGGCTTTCTTAAATATTGGCATGGTGTTTTCTAAATTGTACTGCTGCAAGAGTTTCTGGCTGGTTTGGTGGTACATGCTTTGTAGTTCAGGTTACTTGGGAGGCTGAGCCAAGAGTTCAAGGCCATACTAAGATACCCCTTTCTACCTTCCCTTGCCTCAAAAACAAGTTTCTGTTTCTCCTCATTCTTACCAACTGGGACTGTTAGACTTTTTAATTTTTTTCTTAAATTGGTGGGTGTATAATAGTACTTTACTGTGGCTTTAACATGTATTCTCCGAGTTTTAATGAAATCCATTATCCTCTATTTTTCTTTTTCTTTTTTTCTTATATTTATTCATCTTTTGCCTATTTGAAATATATATTTTGGAGACTGGATATATCTTTTTAAGTTATATGTGTTGCAAGTATCTCATTCCAGTTCGTGCCTTACCTTGTCCTGTTCTTTTTGGTGATTTTTGATGCACAGAGATTGTGAAGCCAACCCTGTATACTGAAGAGTTCACCTATTTTTTTAAAGCATAATTGATCCAACTTGTCTATAGTACTACTGAACCCCAAACCACATGGAAGCCTCTGTGATGGCTCCATGTTACGATTTTCATTCATAATGACTCATTTCTTTTTCAGGCTGGGGTTGGGGAGGAGAACCACTTCTTCCTTAAGGGTTTAGTAACAAGTTTTGCAAGCAGAGTCTGCAAGTTTGTTTGCTTTTTTTTTTAGGCTGGACCAGAATACGGTCAAGGAATGAACCCCATTAGCCGCCTGGCTCAAATTCAACAGGCCAAAAAGGAAAAGGAGCCAGATTATGTTTTGCTTTCAGAAAGAGGAATGCCTCGACGTCGAGAATTTGTGATGCAGGTATTTTTGACCTTTTTATGTTTCTAAAACTATTGAAGAGATAGGGTGGCATAGTGATGTGAGTAAAGACAAGCTGGAACTTGGTAGAAAGTATAACTATGCTTACACTGCAAAGCATTCATTCCCTTCAGGCTCACCTATCAACTTGGTGGAAACATGCTGGTGTCAAGGACATGTTAGAATAGACAGTATGAGACTTAGAAGGGCCTATGAGTTCACGTAGGTTATTTACTACAGAGTTTATCATTTAATGTCTATCTTTTCACTTTCATGTTGAAATTTGCAGCCAGAGTCTATTAGCTATTAGGACTGGAGAAAAGTAGAATTAGAAACAAAATTAGGAGGATAGATATAGGAGATGGAATTGGGCCAAGGGCATAAGGTTATGGGCTATCAGGAAAATTAGAGAGCCTTGGCAGTCCAACTGACTGTGATGGGAGCTAAGGGACTCAGAGTTGCTGAGAGACCTAACTATTATAGAGCCAAAAAACTTGAAGACTAGTTGTTGTGAGCTAGGGGTAAGGTCAGATATCTACATTCCCTTGTTCTTTTCAAGTCCAGCCTGACTCATCAGCATTTGACAGTCAAGCCACAGTCTTAGAGAAACTTTGGTTTAATTTTATTTTATTAAGAAACATCCAGGACTGGAGAAATGGCTCAGTGGTTAAGAGAATGCACTGCTCTTGCCGAGGACCTGAGTTTAGTTCATAGCAGGTAGCTCACACCCTCCCGTAACTTCAGCTCCAGAGGATCCAGTGCCTCTCTAGGTACCTGCATTCTCATGCTCATACCCCTCTCCCAATGGACACATATACATAAATAGAAATAAAATGAATCTTTAAAAAATTTATTTTTTTATTTTGTGAGTATGAGTGTTTTGCCTTCATGTGTAAGTGCACCTGTGTCATGAAATGTCTGTGGAGGCCAGAAGAGGGCATCAGATCCTTTGGAACTGGAGTTTTAGATGGCTGTTAGCCACTATGGATTCTGGGAACAGAGTCTTTCCAGCCCCCAATCAATCCTTCCTTCCTCCCTCCCTCCCTCCCTCTCTCCCTCCCTCCCTCCCATCTAGAAATGGAAAGAGACTTATATAATGGACCTTCAATATGCCTAACACTCCTGGCACAGCAAGTAAGATTTTTGCCATACTAGATTTAATTCTAACTTATTTCCACTCTCCCTTTATTCCATTCTCCGTCTTTAGAAATTTCAAAGCTAATTTCAGGCTTACTAAGGGCATATTTCTAAAAATTATGAAAAAGTTTCTTATAGTGATGATTCATTAGAGGAATCTAATCTCTAATGCTTAAATACTTAAATTTTCTTTATTGTGTTCAAACTTTAAAGTTTTTCCTTTGACAAAGACACTTCTTATAATCAACTCCAAAAATCTTACTTTTCATATGATCCAGACAAAATTGACAAATATTTACTTAGGGTTGACCATATGGCCCATATTTCAACATCCAAATATAGAATCTCCTATTGATTAGTTATTCATGCATAGCTAAGTTTTGCCCTCTTAATTTGTATCTGGTAGTAGTTGTTGGAAAGTATTTGTTGCCTTCCTGCATAACTGAACAGGCTTTTGTTGGAACTGCAAAACTGTGATGTAGTTACAGATAAACCACTGCTGGGAACCTGGAGTCCAAAGATAGGGACTTCCATGGTTACTAAACACAGCATTGTCTCAGTGTCCTCAGGACCAGAACACTCCTCTAGTATTTTCAGTTGATAGAATATATTGTTTTTCCTCTTAATTTCTTAGCTCTTAAGAATTTAAGAATGTGGGGCTGAAGAAATGGCTCAGTGGTTAAAAGCACTGGCTGTTCTTGCAGAAGACCCAGGTTCAAATCCCAGCATCCACTGGTGGCTAATAACCATCTATGACTCCAATTCCAGGGGATCTGATGCCCTCTTCTGTCCTCTGTGGCACTGTATGTCATGGGTGCACTTACATGCATGCAGGCATAACACTCCTACACATAAAATAAAAATAAATAAAATTTAAAAAAGAATTCAAGAATGTATTTTTTAGATTCCAAAGGCTAAATGAAAGATCACCTGAATTTCAGATATGTGTTAGAAATATAATCTGATTTTGGATATATCAGCCAGTTCCTTTTCTATGGAATGTATTGAGTGTCCCCTTTGAAAGAGGAGTTTAGAATATCGCAGGACAGCTTCCATTTTATGGATATTCATAAATATTCAGGTCAAACAGGGACATTTGGCTATGTTTTAAATATTTTTACACTGAATTCATGTTATGTTCCCCCAACCCCCTCTGTAAACCCTAGTAGATTCATTGCAAACTTGCAATAAACCTTACTAAAGGCACAGCTTTTGTAGCACTATTATCATGCTGTAATTGAATATGGAAGGAATATAGGTAGAAATAATATGCCCCATTTTTATCTATTACACCTTCCAAAAGTGAATTTATTTTATAAAATGAATGCAAATTACTTGTGCTAATTAGTAGATAAGAAATTTTCAGGTGATACCATGTGGGAGGTTTGTTCCAAAGTAAATTTATTTCTTTTGGGGGGTGGTTTGGGACTGGTTAGAGGGTATAGTGACAGAGGCTCATGTAACCCAAGCTGGCCTTGAACTCATTGTGTTAGCTGAGGATGACCTTGTACTCCTGATCCTTCCACCTCTGCCTTTCAAGTGCTGGGATTACAGGCTTTCAAAGCAAATTCCTCAACTTTTCATTTGTTTTGGAGAGAAGTGTTTTAATTTTAGAGAGAAAATATTGCTAACTGAATAACATATCAGTATGCTGTGTTATTATGAATTATAGAATACCAGCTTTTCTACCTATAACTAAGATCTCCAAGTTGTTAAAAATATATAAAGCAGATTTTGTCTCAGTTTCATGTCTCAGTGAAAGATAATATTTTTGGTAAATGCTATTTCAGAACTTTTCTTTTTGTCTTTTTAGAGGGTTTAATTCATGTGATTTGTTTAAAAACAAAATTTTAAATTTATTGCATAATATAATTACTGTGCTTCTTTGTGGATAGAAATTAACATTTTAATGCAAAGATCTTATTTGTAATCTTAGAAAATCTGTGAGCTTTTTAAGGAAAGTAATATATGAAACTTACGCCCCTTTTTGACTTTTATAGTCAAGTACTTTGAGTCATTGTGTTCATTAACAAGAAATAAAAGTCCTTTAGCAGTATGAATTTTAAGCACTGACAGATTACCTTGGGATAACTACTCACAAACTATTGAACTATCTGGTTAAAAAAAGTTGTGTGAGGCAAGGAATGGGTAAGAAGGGAAATGATCCTGGGAAACACCTGTTAAAAATTCTTTTCAAAGAATCAGCATAGCTCAGGCAGAAATCTGGCAGACAGATAAACAATTTGTCCAAGATGGGAATACCGTTGCAGCCAAGTCCAAGAAAGGTAAGTAGTCTGGGTCCAAAGGGTATCAGCTTGCATGGATAGATGAAATGTAGGGATAAAGGAGAGGAAAACTGGAGTGAGATCCAGGGAGGTGTGCATAGCATGTGAAAGCAGATGAAAACCTTTCAGCAGTTATTCATGTTCAGTCATCTTTTGATTTGTGTACTTTGGTGAGCCTTTTGACCCTCAGAGAAGTAGAGGAGGCTTTTTGACGCAGCTGGTCTAATCTTTTCACCAACAATCATTCCAGAACAGTATAAGGGCTGGTGAATCTGGGGAACAAGCCAAGCACTAGAAAAATGACAGCAGAGTGACTAGCTGAGGATGGGAGCACATTATCCTGTTGTGTTGAGGTCAGGGTAAGGCCAACACTCTTAGTTCACACAGTGAGACTGAGTTCATGCAGCTGCGAGGATCTACTGTTGCAGTCTTGTAGAGCAGTGCTTCTTAGGATACAGCCCACAGACAACCTCAAACTGGCCAGCAGGTGGAGGTTTCTGGCTTTGTAGGAAAAAGCAATGACGTGTTTCAAGACACTTTACAGTTTTGAACTACAGGATTTGCAAAGGTCATCACAGAAATTCTGAACTAAACATTTCTAGTGCTTTGTATGCTACAACTGTCAGTTAGGCTATCTTAACTACACTTCTGTTTAAGAGTGTATTCCTTTGCCACATCATTTGCATGGTTGTGTTTAATACACTCAAATTTATTTGTCTTTCTCTTACATTAGCTTTATAGTAAGTTCAGATAACCAAAGAAATTCACTGTACTGGTTAGTTTTGTCAACTTGACACAAACTAGAGACACCCAAGAAGATGGAACATCAGTTGAGGAATTACCGCCATCAGATTAGCCTGTGGACATATCTGTGGGGCAGTTTTGGGATTGTTAATTCATGTAGGAGGGCCCATTGTGGGCAGTACCATTCCTAGGCAGATATGTCTGGGCTGTATAAGAAAGGTAGCTGAGCAAGCCAGGGGAAATAAGCCAGTTAGCAGCATTTCTCTGTGTTCTCTGCTTCAGTTCCCACCTTGAGTTCTTACTTGACTTCCTTCAGTGCTGGATTGTGACCTGGGAGTTGTAAGATGAAATAAACCCTTTCTTCCATAAGTTACCTGTTGGTCATGGTGTTTATCAGCAATAGAAAGCTAACTAAGATATACCCCTGCCCTTTTCTTCTACCAGAAAAACAGCCTTTCTTAGCACTTTGCATTACTAAATAAATAAAGTTTATTTTAATTAACTAATTAATTAATTTGTCTTATTGAGTCAGGGTCTCCCTGTAGTACCAGCTGGCCTGGAACTTCCTATATAGACCAGGCGGACCTCAAACTCACAGAGATCTGCCTGCTTCTGCTTCCCAAGTGCTGAGATTAATGATGTGTACCACCACATAAATAAACTTTAAAATCAGCTAGTCAAGTATTGTAAAATACATTTGAGGTTTTGATTTGAATTCAGTGAATTTATAGATCAGTTAGAAGAGAAATAATTATATTACTAATATCTTCAGTCCTTGGCTTATCATTCTGTTATGATTTTAATTTTTCTCAACAACGCTCATTGTCTTCTAGAATTCTCAAATACACGCAGCTTTTAATATTTTTCATTTTCTACTTTAATCCTTATAGAATGCAGAATGCACTTTGCTTTTTGTATGCTGACCTTTTTTACACAAAGAGCTTCTTATGGTCCCATTAATTCTTATAATTTATCTGTAGACTTTCTTGAATTTTCTGTATATAAATATCAGGTGTACTAATACCAACAACTTTCTTCACTGAATCTTAAACCTTTCCTTTTTCTTGTTTGTTAACTGCTCTTCCCAGGACTTGTAAATAGTAAATACTAGAAATAATAGAGGACATTCTTACCTTGTTTTCAATGCCAAGGTTTCAACATTAAGTACAGTATTTGCTCAGTTTTGCTTTAAGCCTGTTGAAAAATGTATCTTATTATATGAAGGAAATTTCCTTCTTTTTCTGTTTTGCTAATGGTTGTGATTATGAATGATTATATATCAAATGCTTTTGCTCCATTTATTAAGATGACTGTGTGGTTTGTCTCCTTAGCCTACTAATTCATTGATTGATACTGTTTGGCTTCACTGAAACCAATCTTGCATTTCCAGAATGAATCCTTCTGTCATGATTCTCCTTCTGTCTATATATTGCTTTATTCATTATACTCTTTAAAACTTTAATGCCCATGATCATTTGTGAAACATTTGTGTTCTGTGTTTTAAAAAAGATTTTTATTGAGCTGGAATTGGTGGCACATGCCTCCAGCACTCAGGAGGAAGAGCAGGCAGTTCTCTCTGAGGTCAACTGGGGCTACAGGGAGACCCTGTCTCAAAAAATGATACCAAATGTTGGAGAGGATGTGGGGAAAGGAGAACACTCATCCACTGCTGGTGGGGCTGCAAACTTGTTCAACCCCTATGGAAAGCAGTGTGGAGAACTCTTAAAAAACTACAAATGAACCTACCATTTGACCCAGTTGTACCACTCCTTGGCACATACCCAAAGAACTTATCCTATTGCAGAGACACTTGTACATCCATGTTTGTTGCTGCCCTTTTTACAGTAGCTAAGAGATGGAAGCACCCTAAGTGTCGCTCAATTGACGAGTGGATAATGAAAATGTGGTTCATTTATATGGTGGAGTTTTACTCAGCAGTAAAGAAAGATGAAATCTTGAAATTTGGATGGAACTAGAAACTGTTATACTAAGTGAAGTAACACAGACTCAGAAAAAAATCGACATATGTTCTCCCTCATATGTGGATCCTAGAACCAAACCCTGATAAGTGAGTAGGTATCCAGACATAACTACAGGAACCAGGATAATGGAAAGGAAACAGGGAGGTAAAGGAAAAGAAAGAACCTGAAAGGGAAGAATAGTAGGAAACAGGCCTTAATAAGGGAGATATGGATAAAAATTGGGTTAGTTTAATGGAGGGGGAAGGGAAGGGTATATAAAGAACCTAGGGGATAAGGGGAAAGAAGCAGCTCAAGAGAGGTAGGACTGTAGGACTGGCGCTAGGCCAGTATCTATTACTGATATTCTGCTTTATGGACATAATATGAAACCAAGTCCTAATGACTTAATACTGTATTCGTAGATTAGTTCATATTTCAGCACTCATCAGAAAAGCTTATTTTTACACTAGATGGCAATTAACACAGAGACTCACATCTGGTCAAGGTGCAGAAAATAAGAAACTTCAGAGTGCTCATCCTTAAACAGGACATCTGTATCATGCTCTCTTGTCCCAAGACTCAGGAATCATTGTGAAAGAAGGGGATAGAAAAATGGTGAGAATCATAGGTGGTAGATGAATACAAGGAATGTGTTTTCCAGACACAACAGGGCATTTGCATATATGAACACATGGTGGTAGTTACAGTGTGCATAAGACCTGCAAAATCGAAGCTGTTCTGTGAATTTCCTTTCTTTTAATATTCTTGTTGGATTTTGCAGTCAAAATGATGCTTCAAGAAATTGGGAACTGATTGCTCTTTCCAGTTTTGGATGAATCTTATACATAAGATTAGCTTAATTCTCTCTTAAATGTTGTCTAGAATTTGCTGAAGAAACACTGAGGGAATCCTTTCCTTTCCTCCCATCTTTTGCTCCCCTTCTCTCCTTCGAGGTCTTGCTAAGTAACCCATGCTGGCCTAGAATTCTCTCTGTAACCCCAAATCCTCTTGCTTCTTTAAGTGCTGCCATTACAGGAGTGTACTACTCTGCCTGGTAAGGAATTTTCTTTATGTAGAGCTTTTAAAAATTATGGTTTCAATTTCTTTTTTATTAAGATTTATTTGTGGTGTGTGTGTGTGTGTGTGTGTGTGTGTGTGTTGCCTGGGGAAACCAAAAGAGGGCATTTGATCCCCAACAGGCAGTTGTCTGCCACCAGACATGGGAGCTGGGAGCTGAACTCAGGACCTCCGCAATAGTAGCAAGCTGTCTTAACCATTGAACAACTGCTGCAGCCCATTAATTGCTTTGCTAGGTATAATTCTATTTTGTTTTAGGCTTAGTCTGTGGCAGCTTTGGTAATTTGCATTGTTAGGAATTTTTCCATTGTTTCTGAATTATTTTAAAGTAATATGGAATTGAGCTCAATACTTCTTATTTGTAATGCCACACAAACTTATAATCTCTTCTTTCTTTCCCATTTTCTTCTTTGTGGTGCTGCCCATGTTAGTCAGGTGCTCTGCCATTGAACTGTATCCTGAGTTTATTTTTTTCTCAGTCTTAACCTTTGGCCTATCATGTTACTACCTTTTGCAAGGATCCAGCCTTTGAATTTTTAAACTTCTCTGTTGTGTTTTCTCTTCCATTTTCTTAATTTTTGTTTGTCTGTATTCTGTTCTCTTGGTTTGTTTTGCTGCTATTTTTGTAATTTCTTCAGATTAATGTTAGGACATTTTCTGCTTTTCTATATACTATTATGGCTATAATTGTCTTTTATAGAGGTACCTTTAAGTTTTATGTATTCTTGTCTATTTAAAATGTTTTCTGATTTCCATTGAGATTTCTTCTTTTATTCTATAGATGGCTTGAATTACATTGTTTAATTCCTAAAGTTCTGATTAAGTTGCTCTTCACTTACTGAGACAACTGTGTAAAAACAAATCCTACTATAGTTAACATATTTTAATGCCTTTTTGTATGTTTCTCCTTGTAGTTTTGTTTATCTGCTTTCTAAATTAATTTTTATATTTAAAGTTTCTCTTAGTGCATGCCATTTAAAATAGTCTTACCAAACTCAAAAAAAAACAGCTTTTGAAGTTTTAAACTTCTCTATTGTGTTTTCTTTTCTTTTTTTTCGCTCTTGTCTTTATTCCATTCTCTTGGCTTCTGTGTGTATGTACACATCTATGTTTACATAGTTTACAGGAAGATAGCTGGGAAAGTTTACTGTTCAATCAGCAATTATGATTTTACAAGCATCGAGGTTGACATAGATTATCTTAGTTTTCCAAGCAACACCAACAGGTAGTTGATGTTATTATACCTGCTTTATTGATGAATTTGAGGTTTAATGAGTTTAATAATTTGCAATGGTTTATACAGAGGGGAAATCATAGAGCTGAATTTCACAAATCTTAGTAAGAACTATTTAATATAATTCCTCCCCCCAACACTGGTTGATGAACCTAAGGCCTTGGATATGTTAGGCAAACACTTTACCTCTGAGCATGTCTCTATCACTAATATAAAGTATAAACTTGGGATACAATGTGAACATTAGTTTAAATGGCTGGCACTAACATGAATCTCAGCCTTCTCAGTTTATTCCTGGAAATAAAGTGTAATAAATGTAGTCATAACGAACTCTATATTGATAGAAACCTTATTTTTCTGCTTAAACAAGTAACACAAGCTTAATGTTTTAAAAAATCAAGTAATATATAAATGTCTAAGGAAGTACGAGTTCTCTTAAGAGTGCCACCTTGAGATAACTCATAGTGGGTGAGCTAAGGACCATTTTCCCATACTTTCTCCATGTGTACTTTCTATAGATCTTAGTGAATGAACTTGCACTGAGGGACATCTAAGTGTACTAACTTGACTTGATAGGCCTTAACATAAATGACAGAATACAGTGTGTGTGTGGGAGGGGGGGTGGCGGCGGCTATGGGATGGTGTTAATACGAAGGAAGGTATAAAGATGATTAAGATCTTATATATGAAATACACAACAAAGATAAAGTTATATAAGTAAATTTTGTTTTCCTGTTTTACTTTGGACTGACTGTATTTTTTAATCTATTCATTGCTTTGTCATTTAAGGACTTCTGTTTACTAAAACAACTATCATTAATTTCTTTAATCTCAACAGGTCAAGGTAGGCACTGAAGTTGCTACTGGAACAGGACCCAATAAAAAGATAGCCAAAAAAAATGCTGCAGAAGCAATGCTGTTGCAGCTTGGTTATAAAGCATCTACTAGCCTTCAAGAGCAGCTTGACAAGGTAAGAATTAATGTTCCGTGTGTGTGTGTGCTTTCAGTCATAATATCAAAGTGATTAATACCTTCTGATCTTATCTGCTATTGAAGTAGACAAAGATTTTCATTTTTATGAGACGGTACGTCATAGCATTGATATTATAGGTACCAAATAACATCTGCTTGTGTGAAAGATGAACTATTAGTGAGTAATTATAATTTAAAGATTAGCAAATACTAAAATATTTTGTCTGATAGTTCATACCAATTTAAGTGTTGTTAACTTTTTGCTAGTGACATTTTTTTTTTTTTTTTTTGGTCTATGTTTATGCCTTTTACGAACAGAAGTCATTAGTCTTTACTTTTGGAGTACAGCTGAGAATACTGGAAATAAAAATTCTGACTTACCCCTTTAGGGCAGTAATTATATTAGCTAGACCCTATAAACTAATTTTGTTTACTTTAAATTTAAAGGTAAACTCAGAGGTATTTTTTTCTCTATATGCCTTGTTCATGGTCTTGTATTTCTTCTGCAGTAGTTAATGATGTCATTAACACCTGCCTCTGTTGCAAGAGGAGCAGAGAAGTCTGAATTTGGGACTTGGCAGATAACTTAGGGAGAATTGGATTATTTTTATTTTTTATTTCCATTTTGTTAATTCTATAATTATATAGAAATTATTTCTATTAAGCATTTTGTTTACATAAAAATTCACAACGGGCTTCATAATTACTTTTATGAAAAATAATATGCTTTTGATCAGGCCTTTCTCATATAAGGACTCTGTTTCAGAGATGTCTTTAGATTTTGCAGAGACACAATCCTTCAGGTTAGAGTAAGAAAGCTCTCTGAACATTTAACTGCACTTTTCTTCGTAAGGCAGCTATGATTCTTTTGCATGATTAAAAAATTCATTTGTCTATGTAATATTGCTAGAGATTTCAGTTCTGTTTTTTTAACCTGGCTAGTCAATGCTTTTCTTCTTCTTTTAAACATATTTGTAATATGAAACCGAACATATGTTTGAGATTCTCTAGGTCTTATATTATGTATATGTTGTTTTAACACTTTATATTGACTTAAAACTGATGAGTGATTTATAAAAATATGTCAAAATAAATCTCTTCAGAGACACTTATTTGTAAGTTAATTGAAAGAAAACAAAACAAAAAACAGTAATTTCATTTATTTGAAAGGCATTTTTTGCATACTTACTGTATTAGCAAACGTTCTCTAGAGAAACAGAACCAGCAGCTCACACACACTCACAGATTTATTTTAAAGTATTAGCCCATGTGATTGTGGTTTGACTAATAAATCTGAAGACTCGGGAAAAAGTTCCAGTTCCAATCCAAAGACAGTCTGTTGGGGAATTCCCTTGTTCTCATGAAGATTGGCCTTTTACTGTTGAGGCCTTCAACTGATTGCATATAGCCCTGCATGTTGTGAAGGGTAGTGTTTACCTAAAGTCCACCAAATTAAATGAAAATCTCATCCAAATCTTCCTCAGAGAAACATCCAGATTAATGCTTGACCAAAATACCTGTACTCTGGCTCAGACAACTTGACACATGAAATTAACCATCACACCCACTAAATGACAGATACTTAAAACTGAAGATAACAAGTTCACTGAAGCATAGTCTTTACCTTCAAGGAACTCAGCCATTAAGTGTAGGGGTGAGGTGTTTTGATCATGTTGTAAGGAGAGAGGGAGGTCACTGTTTTTATTCAAAGTAAAAGGCTTGAAGAATTGTTCATGTAAGACTTGAGTTTAATCTAGTTATGTTCATCAAAAATAATTCTGTAAGTAATGTGGTAAATGGATTTGAGCTGAGAGACGCTGAGAGGAGAGAGATCAGTCAACAGGAAAGTAAAGTTGTTCAGATGTGAGATGTGGAGGCTCTAGCTGAAAAAAATGGTGCAGGAGATAAGGAAAGAACTCCAGAGATAATTGGGAAATGTAGTTGGTATAATTCAAGTAGCACATAATATGTATGGCAGATACAAGAGAAGGAATGCCTGCATAAAAGAGGAACAGAGAATGGCTTCAACAACTAGATAGCACTCATACGGTAGAGAGAGGTGAAATGAGACTGAATGTATTGATTGATCAGTGAGAAGATGTTTCAATATGGCAAAATTGTTTTTTAAAGTTTGCAGTTAAATTTTTTTTGTAATAAAATAGTTACACGGTTACAAGCATTCAAGCAACACAAACAGTGAAAAAAAATTAGTCTCATTTTACTGACTTATAGCCTGTCTTCCCCAAAACATTTCCCACAATGGGTTAATCTTGATACAGTGTTTTTGAAATACAGTGAATATTCTCTTGGGTTTTTAATGAAATTTGCTTTTAATTTCCATGTCTTGTTCTTCACTGTTAGTATATAGAACACATTGTTTATACTGACTTTGTATCATGTAACCTTTATAAACTAACCAGTTCTAGAGTAGAATGTGACTTTGGAGTTTTCTGTATTGATGATCATGTCATCTGTGAATAAGATAATGTTTTCCCTTCCGTTCTAGTCTTCATGCCATTATTCACAAGCTACTCGCGCTTTGGGCCCTGGGTCATAAGCCACCCTACTCTCTGTAAGCACTGAGGCATTGCCTTCTGCAGCACAGGTGCCAGTCACTCACGTCTACTAAACTTGCTACAGCCCATCTCCTGCTTCCGTCTCTAGACTTTGATCTGTGGGTCTCTTCTGCTGTTGTCTCCTTTCATTCTCTGTACTTATGAATTCTTGGATTACCAATTTAGAGATAGTGCTCAGGTGCAAATCCTATTTTATCTACTGGTTAAAATTTATAGGTATTAAGATAACAAAGCACAGTAAAGGGCAGAAGGAATTGTACAATCAAAACAAATCTTATAAATTTTAGTCTTTAAAAATGAAATTCAGGGCCAGTAAGATGGCCCAATCAGTAAAGGCACTTGCCACTAAACCTGAGCACCTAAGTTTGATTCCCCAGAACACACATGGTGGTCTCCTGACCTCCACATCTGTGCTGGGGCTGTAAGCTGATCCTGACACAAGTTGCCCTTAACCGCCAAGTCATCCCTCCAGCCATTCTTCTTACTACAGATCCTGATGTTCATCCGGGATCTTTACATTCTTAGTTACAAGCATTTAATCATAGCATTTCTAGTTAGTTTCCTCCGATCTTCTTTTCTGTGTAAAAAGCTATCTGTAGCTCAGTGGTAGAATACTTGCCTAGCATGTACAGAACCCCACGTTCAGTGGTTTAATACTTAGTTCCGCACGTGAAACAAAACAAAAACAACAATAGACATTAAAAGTACTGTTTATTTCTTGATATAGACAAACTACATATTATGTATGTGACTTTAGACTAATTGCTAAACTTCTGCAGCCCTAGTTTGTTTCTTATAAAGTCAATTTTATTCTGCAGTGTTTAAGGCATTGCACCACCATGACTGGCTGTAATTTCTGTTTTATGAAGGATGCCTGTATTAGAGTTTAGCAGTCAAAGGTTGCAGCAGTGATCTCCCAGGTGATAAATGTGGGGAAGATAGGACATTGTATTTTAAGGGAAAAAAATAGATAAAGGAAGAAAGATGTGTTTTCTGGTTCATATGAAGGTGATGGTTTTGGTAACAGAGTGTCAACTTTTTAGAATTCTTTTTTTTGGTTTTTGCTTCTCTTCTGCCAGTGTTTGTTTCCTTATCACTTCATGATGTATAGTAACAATGAAAGGAGACAAATAAGAAAAACATTCTTTAGAACTAACATTGACCAAATATTTGCTAGAATTATATTTTCAGTGATAATTTTTTTTTTAAATTCCAGAATTGCTGGGCGTGGTGGCACACGCCTTTAATCCCAGCACTTGGGAGGCAGAGACAGGCAGATCTTTGTGAGTTCAAGGCCAGCCTGTTCTACACAGTGAGTTCCAGGACAGCTGGGGCTACAGGGAGACCCTGTCTCAAAAAGACAAAAAAAATAAAATAAAATTCCAGAATGGAAAGTAGCGTTTTTAATATTCTGATTTTAGGATGGATAAATTTTTTTAGTTACTTCAGTACTCTGATGATAATGATGATGGTGATTGTTTACTACTTGAATAAAAATTACTTATTTTTACTCATTTAAATGGAGCCCATTTTTATATAATATATATTATATATGAAGTTTTCTTGATACCTTATAAACTTAAAAACTTAAGCAGATCAGAGTAGGAAGAGAAATAGAAATAGACACACATGTGGAAAAGGGGCAGGGATACTGTTCACATTAGTTGCTCTTATACTCAGCACCCTGGGGTGAAAAGATACATTCAAAAATCTGGCAGGGATTTTCTTTAAAAAATATTTTTTTATTATGCTTTTGTACATTTCATACAACAGTTCTTAATCAAATTAAAACTCCTCTCCCTCATCCATGCCCCCACTCCCCACACCAGGTCTCATGTATTCTGTCATACATGTTAAGTCCCATCTGTTCAAGCATTTCACCCAAATGTCCTTTGATGCAAGTTCATCCACTGGGGTCTAGTCAGCCTATCTAGAACTCTTAAGGCAGGTCTACTCTTCCTCACCCGGCAGTAATCAGCCTCCAACAGTTCCCAGGCTAGGGCCAGCCTGCTTCCCATTTCCCTTGCTCCACTCTGGGCCTTTGTCTGATTGATTGGCATGGGTCTTGTGCTGGACGCAACCATTGCCACAAATTCACATGAGCAAGCTTCCAGTGGCATGAAAGCCTGTTTCCCTTTGTACATAGAGCACCCCTGGCTCTTACAATCTTTCTGCCCCCTCTTCTACAATGGTCCCTGAGCCCTGGGTGGGTGAAGTTTAATATAGGAGTCCTATCCAGAGACACACACTTGTCAGTCTCCTATTCTTTAAAATTTGTCCAGTTGTGGTCTTCTGTGTGTACCTCATTCTGTTGTATAAGGAAGCTTCGCTGGTGAGAGTTGAGGGATGTGCTAGTATTCTCAGCTCCTGTTCCACTATGTTCTGTGAGCCTTAGTTATAGAGGTTCCATGGTAGATATGTCACTAGGGGTGGGCGTCTCTCAGATGTATATTCTCTATATGTGACCAGTTGTGGAACTCTACAATAGGCTCCATCTGTTGCAAAAAGAAACTTCTTTGATGAGTGGTGTATTGTATCATTGTCTGTAAACAAGAATCCATATTTAGGATAAGAAATTTCATTTGTCTAGAAATATGACAGATATGGTATTCTCTAGGATCTGTGACCTCCTGTGAGGGATTTTTGTCCTTGCTAAAATGGTTAGTCTATAGGGTTTTGTTTCTTCTTCCATATGTCTCTTTCTATATATTTAAACAATTGGTTTAATTTTTCAGACAGGGGAAAGCAAAGGATGGAGTGGTCCAAAGGCTGGATTTCCTGAACCAACAAATAACAGTAAGTTCTCAGTTTTATGTTATCTGTGATTGGTGATCATCACTGGTCTTGACTGGTTCTCTGTAGGCCCTTAATGTGATGCTAAACATTGTGGAAGGTATAAGGGAATGATAATGCTTGCTGTCTTGAAACTGGCAAAGTAACTAGAAAATTCAAACCTCAGCACCTGTATCCTTAAAATAGCTAAACTACTATAGTCTGAGTACCATTTAATATACATGCTGATAATATTTTAAAAGTCATCATTTATTTAAATAACATTCTTATAAATAATCAAAAAGTAGTTATCTAAAAGTTATCTCTCAAATCAATTTTTCACAGTTCTAATTTCTTAGATATAAAACAATTCTTATATAATCATAATGCTTTTTTTGGAACAAAGAACCTTGTGCATGATAGGCAAGTGCTCTACCACTGAGTTATAGCCTCATTCCTTATAATTATGGTATAAATAGAAATATATTATGTTTTTTTCATTTAACATTGCTATAATCATTTTACATTTTATTGAGGCCTTCAGATTTTTAGTGTTAAGGTTATTAAGTTAATATCAGAAATGTAAATATAAAATTTATTGCAGTCTTGTCTGCCTTACAGTCAGACACTTTAAAAAGTCAACTTCATTTTGCCTATTTTCAAATGTACACGATTCAGATATTTTTCATTTTACGTTGGATGTTCTTCACTTATCCCTTGGTGAGGATATTGCTCAGCAGAAAAGTGCTTGCTTAGCATGCTCAAGGCTATAGGTTCAATCCCCAGCACCTCAAAAATAAAAACAAAAAAAACCCTCAGTAATAATAAAATAAAAAGCCACCAAACATTCCACCCAGAAAGCATCTGGTTTGTAACCAAACTTTGGCTTATGAAAATGCTCAATCTTATTTCTAACCTACCTTTTTCTTTGGAAACTGGTGGAGCTTAAATCTGCAAGTTGTCATAATAAGGGTCTATAATCTTTGGTCCTGGCAGCTCATGTTTTGATGATGTATAGTTGCTGCCCGAATTCCCTCTGGGTCTCCTACGCGATCAGATAAACCATATATTTTATGTGAGTTTATTAACTTACAAAGGAATGAGTACCCAGGGCCTAGCCCTGCACTGTGCTTTATCAGACCGTGTCACACCCATAGTCACTGCTAGCATTTGCTCATGCCTCTGGGACCAGCGATCGCCCCATGTCCACAAGAGTCAGTCCATTCTGTCCTTCAGCTGCTGAGCGACTGGCTTTGTGTCCCCCACACCACATGTGCTACCCTCAGCTCGTGGCTTCTGTCCCAAAATGGCTCCCAGAGCCCCTTCGTAGACCACGCTCCACATCAGGCCCCGCTTACTGGAGGAACTAGACACTCCACCCCTTTCCTCTGCCCTTACAATCTTCCTGTCCATCTTCCGCTAAAGTCCCTGAGCCTTGGGAGGGGGTGATAGATGTAGGGCTATCTCTCTTGTATCATGGCGAGATAGTTGCTTCTTGGGCCTCCCCATTAGTCTTTAGGCCATAGCCACTTATATATCTCAGTGGTGTTTCTTCTACTATAAAGACAAATGGAAGGAATTAGACACTTTTAAACAAACATGAATGTAAATACAAATGCCTAGACGATATCCCAGTAGGTGTACTATACTCATTAAACAGTATACTTATGATGGCTTCTCCAGTAGGGCCTGTAGTCTGTCTCAACACAAGCTGTTGGCCTGGTCTATACCACCAGATGTGTGTTTCACCCCTAGGAGTGGGCCTTATCCAATTAGAAATTTGTCAGTTGTACGTGTGTTGGTCGAGCCATTATTGCATTTGCAGGTATTTCTTGGCATGCCCATAGTGTGCAGCACGCAGGGTCCATTGTTGAGTAGAATTATAGGGGATCCTTTCTTCCCCAACCATCTACATCAATATGAAAGTCATCCATCCATTGGCATGGAGGGGTTTTTTGACCTAGTCTCAGTTCCATCTCTTCTTCTCCTGTGCTCACAACATGCAGTGTCCTCAGCAACATGTCCTTACTGACCTTTCTAGTGTACAATCAACATTAATGGCAATAGCCTTGATGAATTGGAGGACCTCTAGGATCTCTCACTGACCAACAGCTCATAAGGGGGCAACCCACCCCTGGTACTGTAGATTTTCTTAACAGTGGTATAGTTTGGGAGCCTCTATCCTCATCTTATCCAACTTACATAAAACTCCCAAGAATCTTACAGCTATAGCTGGCCTTTGCTTCTCCAGGTATCTTTCAAATGGGTTTCACATCTGTAAAACACTCGAAGGAATGTTAACATTCTATATTAAATCACTCATAGACAAGGTCACAAAGCATGGTAAGGTTTTGTCCATTCGTATTAACTGTTTTCTCCACAGATCCTTGTTAGGTACCATAGCATGGATACAAGGCATAAATTTGGTTAGCTCTTTATATTTTTAGTTATCCCTTTGGATTCATTTTGCACTTGGTGGATTTTACATGGGGTCTTTTTGTGTTCTTTTATTCTTGATATACTTATAGGTGTTGGCTCCAGTTGCCTGACCCTGTACTGGGCTAAGGAGGCAGAGGGCTTCTCCTGTCCCTGCTGTACTTGTGGGCTCCCTGAGTCAGACAGGCTCTGGGTCTGCCTCCTGACTGTAGCCATATCTGTCCTCTCCCCATTGACCACACCAGGTTACTGAGGGAGAACTTGGTGGGAAAACCTGCTTCCACCCCTAGTATAGCCTTTATCAGAAGAGAAATACATCTTACTTAATCCTTGGGGATTCCTAACCACCCCTTGTATAGTTTTTATTCTTTGAATGTCCTTTGTAAACTGTTCTTCTGGTTTTAAAACCTTCCAGAAATGCCTTAGTACCAAATTTGGTTTTCTATCAATTTTTTCTCTGGGAATTTGGGCTTGACATAAGTGTTGCCACATTTGTATTCAGGTAACCCAAGTGGACCATTTCTTCGGTCTGGTTTTTTCTATATTTCTTATAGGGTGTTTGTTCTGTTATTTTACAGACATGTTTTACATGCTGGTCAGAATCACTTAGATCTGCCAAAGCCTCTCTCACTTTACAAAGATCCTGTCCCATCAAAGGGCTTAGTAAAGCCATTAAAGCTCCATACCATTCTTGAGGTCCCAGTTGAATTAAGCTTCCTTTCATATCTCTGGTGAACACAGTCTCATCTGGCCCAGTGAACTGGACATCATATATTGCTTTTCTCATACCTAGTTCTCTCAGTAATGCCTGCCCCTCTTTTGTAGTCCTCCATCCCATGCTAATCATGTTAGTCTCCCTTGGTGACAACCATGTATCTTTAATGCCTTCAACTAGCCATCCCATTAAGGACTGCTCCCCACTGCTTTGGCCTAGGTTGAACAGCCTGTATCACAAGGATGGATGGGTGGTTATATAACTTATCTGTGAAGCTTCTAAAGGACTTAGACTGACGTCACTCTCCTATACTCTCACAAGCCACATGGCCAGGGGCTCTCTGCTTGCTTGCTTGTAAGTTTTTCCTAGGTTTTTTTTTTTTTTTTTTTGGTCTTTTTGAGACAGGGTCTCCCTGTAGGCCCAGCTGTCGTGGAATTCACTATGTAGACCAGGCTGGCCTTGAACTCACAGAGATCCACCTGCCTCTGCCTCCTGAGTGCTGGGATTGAAGGCGTGTGCCACTATGCCCAGCTTAGTAACTTCTTTTGAAAGTGTGCTCATAAGAATTGAATTCTTGGTTCATCACAGCTAACCCTTCTTAAGCAATGTTTTAGTGAGAGGAGCAATATTCTTGGGTGACTTTTCTGGAAATAATTTAAATTAATGGACCTGTAGGCCCTTGGACTATGTATTCACAGGGGTGATAAATGTGATGGACTGAGCACATAGCCTGGGGAGGAAAAGTGTAATCTGTTCCAGATTTTTAGAGTTTCTGCTTAATTCCTTTGATGTGTGAATATAATTGTTTGTATTTACTTGGTAATAGAATGTATGAAACACTGAATTGGTTGCAATTTAACACAAAACACTTAGTACACAGCACCTTGTGTAAGCCTGCAACATAAAGCACTCAGCACACAGTACCTGGCATGAGCCTGTAATGAATGTTGGTTTCTCTCTGTACTCTTTCCCCTTCTTTTGTAAAAATGATACATTGTGTACATTGGCCAGAAATTCCATTCTTACACTTTTTTGTTAGATTTTTTTTGCATGCACATCTTGGCATATGTAGAATGCCAAAGAATATATAGTTTATTCGTGAATAGTTAGATTTCGGCACTGGTCATTGTTTAAAGAAAGTGAACAATGTATTTAAATATAGAAGTCAGACAGCTATTAATCTGACACTTTAAATATGAAATCATATTGTAGATGACTTACAAACTATATCATTAAATTGATATTTTGGCTCTTAGTGTTATGCGTTGATTTTATTTTTTATTTATTTTTAAAGATTTATTTATATGTGTGTGCCTGTGTGAGTGAATGCCACATATGTGCTGGTGCCTGTAGTGTTCAGAAGACAGTTACCAGATCCCCTGGATCTGGAGTTACAGGCAGCTGTGAGCTGCCTGATGTGGATGCTCGGGACTCAACTCAGGTCCTCTGCAACAGCAGCAAGTGCTCTTAACCCCTAATTCATCTCTCCTTCCCCTGACTGTATTTTTTTTAACTTACTAAGGAGTACTGGAACTTACTTGCAAGTGTGGGAAGAGATATAAAGAGGCCAGTGAGTTTAAGTGGTCAAGATTGTGTAGGAATGCATATAATTTTCGTTTTAGACATAAAATTAGAAATGATCTATCTAAAGTTTTCTTAAAACTAATTTATTAAGTCTTTAGGACCTTGTCTGGTCTATAAGAATTCAAACGGAGAATTACAACTAAGTATTCCTTTACCCCTTCCCAACACTGAGGGGTGAGAAGGCTGACATAAAGGTTCTTCAGCTGAGCACTAATGGCTCTGACTCAGGTTATTATAGTGATTGAGGACAGCCTAGCTCTGAAAAGAATTAATGATTTCACTTAAGAGCTGGTTCTCACCAGTGAAGCCTCTGACCTGCCTGGAGCCAGCTTAACATATTAGGGAAAAGTTAGTCTCTAATCAGGAATTGTTCACTCAGGTAATGAATCAATTGCCTAAAAATTAATTTAAGTTCAGTTATTATGGTAACATTTTGGTTAACTTCTTTTCTACTTAATAAGTTCATGCTCTATGTGCTTTCTGCCATGTAACTAATAATCATGTTAGCATTCTGCAGAGAGAGGTGTATGTGGAAGAGCCGAAGCTAAGGTTATCAATGCTGACCATCTCATTGACATATCATCTGACTTGAGCAACTCACTTCACATCCTATTATTCATTGTATTCTGCTAAGAGTTAGACATGCCAATGTATAAAGTTGACAATCCTAATTATGTAGTTTTACTAAAAATTATTAGTAGCCCTCAAATAACATCTGAGAAAGTTCCGTTACTTTGCAAAAACAGAGTGGCTCTCTTCACTGTTTTTTTTTTTTCCCTCAAACTCCTCATTACTTCAAAACTATAATTTTGAAGATTAAATTTCTAGCCAACCATTATTTGGATAAACAATGCGAAATTAACTGGGAACGATAATGTACTAAAATTAATAGAGAATATACAATTAGAAAAGAAGAGCAAATTTTCATCTGGCATGCTAGCACCTAACTACAAGTAGACAAAAATGTTAATGTACACGTGCATTTAATTTTTGTAGTGGGAAATTTTTTTTAAGATTACAGTCATAAGAAACTGCTAGCAATTACAACTAAGAAATAGTTTAAATGATTTTACAAGTGATTGTGATTACATAGCCTGGTTCCTCAATTTATTTTCTTGATTTGATTGCTTGCAGCTTTAAAATGTGGACCTAATTTTTCTATGTTCCTCAGGCTTTCTTCATTGTTCCAAAATGTATCAGAAGGTAGACTGTTCAAAGTGTGTTTCTACCCCTTGAATCACTGTCATAATTATGTTGACGTATAAGAGCACATTACTCTGTAATGTGAAGTTTGTGTTAAATTTAGCATAGGACAAATTTATGTTTGGCATACACTTAAAAAGTTAGGTTTTTACAGATGAATGACTAAGAACGTTTTAAAAAGCTCATGCATTTAAAAAATCTGAGATTGGAAAACTTTGTAAAATATTTAGATATAGTTCATTTGATAATATCTTTTTTTGTATTCACATTCCATGTTTCTTATTAATACAGGGTTTTACTTAAAAACAGGTTCATTGTTTTGTAAAAGTGAACTCCAGCTTTGTTTAAAATTGAACTAAGCTCAAAGGTATTCAGTGGTATGTGCTGAATCCACCCACTGAAAGATTATTTGGAGGTATTTTTTTCGCATAAATATTTTTCCACTAACCTTTCAAAAAGCTTTATTTAGCCCCTGCAAAACATGCTGGGTCTTCTTAGTTCATTAGAGATGACCCAGGACAAATACTTTTGAGACAGGATAAAGTTCTTTCTTACTGACATTTTCACCATCTCAGTTGAGTTATGAAAATTCTTCTATCAGTTTTGTGACATGTGCATGTTGTATTAGACATTGTACATCCTGAAGCCAGTAGCTACACTGTCCTGATGATGCCATGTTGGGTGGACTTAACTGCCTCTCATATGCTGTGCATTGCATTTACAGTCTCCCTTCCTTCTTTCCTTCCTCCCTCCTTCCCTAGTTTTATTATTTGAATATACCATTTTACATCTTCCTTTCCAAATTTAAAACTTTTTCTTTACTTTTTCTTTACTCATTGGTTTGGCTAGTACTATCTTAATTTTTTTATATTAAGAATCTCATACATACATGCAGTATATTTTGATCAAATCTACTTCCCCATATTCCCTCCCCTCTCAGTCTTTTCCCTCCCTCTTCCACATTACCCTCTCAATTTTATGTATTCTTTTTTGTTGTTGTTTAATACACTGAGTCCACTTAGTGCAACCAGTGTGTTCATGGGTGTTGGGTCATCTTTAGAGCTTGAGTAGCTTCTCAGGGCTGCACACCTGAAGAAAACCAACTGCCCTTCCCCCAGCAGCCATCATTCATCAATAGTTCCTCAGCTAGGGGAGGGATTTCATGAGCCACTCCCCCACCCATGCTGAGAATTTTACTGTCTTGATCTTGTGCAGGTCTTGTGCATAGAGTCACGGTTGCTGTGAGATCACCTGTGCAATGGCCTGCCATGTCTGGAAAACAATGTACAGCAGCAGTTATTCACTACCTCTGACTCTTAAAATATTTCTGCCATGTGTTCCACCAGGATAACTGAGCCTTGAAAGGAGAGGGTTGTGGTATATATGTCCCATTTAGGGCTGAGCACTCACTCCACAGTTGCTTATTCTCTGCATGTTGACCAGTTGTAAGTCTCTGTGTTAATAACCATCCACTGCAAAATGAAACTTCTTTGATGAAGGTTGAGAGATGCCCTAAGCTATGAGTATAAAGACATATGCTTGAAGTGCTCTTTAATACTCCATTTAGCAGAATAATAGTTATTTTTTAAATATTCTTTTTTTATTTATGTGCATTAGTGTGTTTGTGTGAATGTATGCCACATATATCAGAATGCCAATGGAGGCCAGAAGAGGGTGTCAGATCCTCTGGAGCTGGAGTTATAGGCAGTTGTGAGCTACCTGGTGTGGGTGCTGGGAACTGAACTCATGTTCTCTGGAAAAGCAGTAAATGCTGTAATCACTGAGCCATCTCTCCAGCTTGATGTAGTTGTTATTTTTAAGGAAAAATATAAACAATATAATAATATATTTAACAGTTGTATGTTAGGAAGTATATGATAAAATAAGCCCACCCCAGGGGACGCTAAGCATCCCCAGGATGGTTAGCCTCCCATTGCCTAGTTTTCATTTTCTTCTGCTTGCCTTGCCTCCTTGAGCAGAGGTAACCACTAATTTTTGGATTTTATACATGATTGTCCTGACCCTTTTATTCCTTATATCTTATCAAATCAGTATGAATCCCTAACAGTGCTTGTTTAATTTTGGGATTTTTTTTTGTAACTTTAAAAAATAGCATCATACTGCGTATTGTCTTTTGGAACACCCCCAGACTCCTACTTAATACTGCAATTTAAAAAAAATTTATTTACTTACAGTATTTCATCCACTGTATGAATATTCCAGAATGACTTATCTAGTCTGATACTGGTTCACATTTTCAGAGTTTTTATTGCCATTGTTACCTGAGATGCTTGGGACCAGAATTGTTTTGAGTTCTAGAATTGTTTTTGAGTTCTTTCTTCAGATTTTGAAATACTTACATAAACACTGAGCTATCTTGGAAATTGGACACGAGTGCAAATTCATGTAAGCTTTTTATACATCTTATGCATTTACTTAAAAGGGATTTTATAGTGTGTTTAGTACACCTGCAACACCTATCAGAAAAGATCAGATAAGGAATTTTTGTGACATCCTGTGAGCACTCAATATTTTGGATTTTGGGCTTTCAGATTAGGGCTGTTTGACATATCCACACATTATTACTGTGAACATTTTGAACATGTCTGTCAATGCATATATGGTAAGAATTTCTAGAATACACCAAGGCAGGTATGTATAAGTTTGTATTTGAGAGAAATTTAAAAATGAAAGAAATGGTTTTTTAAAAAAATTCCTGCTTTTGTCCTCTACAGTTTCTATTCCAACTCCTAAGCAAAAAACTTATTGTGGCTTGTTTTCTTATATGTTGTTTTAGAATCTTTTTTATATATATACAAGCAAATGTAAATATGTATTTAATCTTCTAGCTTCCAAGACATTAAAAAAAATAATTTCCACATAGTCACCTCTGCAACTCTTAGACATGGACATGTACCTAGCTGTACCAAGCATGCTGTGCCACACCCATCTAGATCCACTGGGGTGACCCTACCCTCACACAGCCCTTGGAAACTGATGGTTGACTCATAACCTGAAGTTGAGTACACTGCACAGAGAATGATCATCAAATCTCCTCTGACTATGGCAGTTGCATCTTAACTGGTAGTTCACTACTGTAGCCCTTGCAGCATAGGCCACCAAGACTTCCACTGAGATAACCAGTGTTGATTGTAGCTAAAGAAGCTGCATGGACATGACACCCACTTGTACCCTAAGCCAATGCAGCGTATTTCCAACCAACACCCTAGAACATCGCCAACAGAAGGTCTGCTACTATGAAAACTACTCCATAAAAGTAGTCGAGGCAAGTGACATGCACAGATACCACTGTCTGCCCACACAGCATGAAATAAACACGGTAATGTAATGGGTTGCAAAAGACTACAGTAACTCCTAACAGTAAATCCCAAAGAAAAGGTTGTCAGTGAATTATCTGGCAAATAATTCACATGAATGATTGTAAGGAAACTTACTGAGATTTGAAGAGAATACAAACAGACAAATCAGTGAAATTAGTAGGACAATGCATTATGTAAATGAGAAATCAGTAAAGAGAGATCAAGAAGCAGAACCAACCAGAAATCTTGGGGAAAGAAGCAAAGAAAAAGGTGGTGAAGGAGAGTAAGACAACTTTCAGGAATTGCAACATTAAGTGAATAAATATTTATCATATGTGTGAATCCAAAGGAAAGGAAAGGGGGAAAGACTTTGACTTTTAAGAACCTATCCCTATGTTTCAGCAAAATAGTTGTTGAAAACATTTCAGATTTTTAGAAAGATGTAGGCATTCATGTTTCAAAAGCCCAAAAGACCTTGTTCTAGTTAGCTTTCTATTGCTTTGTAAAAACACTGACCAAAAGCAACTTGGGGGAAAATAGGGTTTATTTCACTTTACAGCTCATAGTCCATCATAGAGGGGGAAGTAGTTCAAGGCAGAAACCTGGAGGCAGGAACTGAAGTAGAAACCACAGAGGAGTGATGCTTACTGGCTTGCTCTCTTGGCTTGCTCAGCTACTTATAGGTCTCAGGCTCACTTGCCCAGGGATGGTACCCCTCACATCAGGCTAGACCCTCCGGCAATTAAGAAAATGCCTCACAGACATGACCATAGGGGCCAGTCTGATGGAGGAAATCCCTTGAGGTTCCCTTGTCCCAGGCGACTCTATAGTTTATGTTAAATTGACAAAAACGGACCGACTCCAATAGATTCAATCAGAAAAGCCCCAAGCCAATCAACAAACCAGCAAAAATAACCCCAAAAGAACAGAACAAGGGAATTCTAGGAAAGCATCAAGTCACTTACAAGGAAACACCCATTAGACCAGCAGCAGTCTACTCAAGCATAAACCTTGCAAGCCAGGAAAGAATGGGATGATAGAAAGTACTGAAAACAAGAAGAAAACAACAACCCCAAAGCCAATCAAGAACATACCCAGCAAATATATCCTTCAGAACAAAGGAGAAATAAAGGCTTTCCGAGATGAACAAAACCTGAGGGAATTCATTGCCACTAGACCAACCCTATAAAACATGCATAAGGAAGTCAGAGCATGTACAGAAAGGAAAAAGAAAATAGAATCAAACTATCAGTGCAAAACTCCACCAGCTGTAAAGATTAACAAGAAGAGAAAGAAAAGGATAGAACCATCAGAAAAAATTAACAGAATAATCATTGTCCTTATTTGTCAGTAATAGCATTTAATATAAACAGATTAAATTGCCCCTTAAAGAGTATAAACTGGGCCGGGTGCGGTGGTGCACGCCTTTGATCCCAGCACTCGGGAGGCAGAGGAAGGTGGACCTTTGTGTGTTCAAGGCCAGCCTGGTCTACATAGTGAGTTCCAGGACAACTGGGGCTACAGGGAGACCTTGTCTCAAAAAGAACCCCCCCCCTCCAAAAAGAGTATAAACTGGCTAAATAGGTAACATAAACAGAACCAAAACTAGACCTAAAAATATGCTGCCTAAAAGGAATTCATTCACCAGTAAAGACACATAGTCTAAAAGGAAAAGAATGGTAAAAGATACACTCTGTGTCTGAAAATCAAACATGAGTAAGAGTAGCTCTACTAATATCAAGGAAGATAGATTTTAAATTAAAACCTGTAAAACAAGACAAGATATCTATATAATGATTAAAGAAGCAATTCAAGAGGAAATAACAATTGTAAATATATATATACTCCCAGTGCTGGAACAACCATTGTATAAAACAAACATTACACCTAAAAAGAGAGCTATACTCTAATGTAGTAGTAATTGGCAGTTTGGTTCCACTTTTTTTAATGAACAGATCATCCAGACAAAAGAACCAATAAAGAAACATCAGAGTTAAACTGTACACCATAGCACAGATGAATGTAACAGATAGTTGTGCAACATTTCATCCAGCAGCTGCAGTTACACATCTTCTCATCTGCTCAAGGAGCATTCTCCAGGATCAACAGTATGTCAGGTTATAAAACAACTCTCAAATGAAGAAGAAACAAACAACAAAAATAGCATGTATCTTCTATGAACACGGTGAACAAAATTAGAAATCACTAAGATGAGTACTAGAAATTGTGTAAGTATATGGGGTCTTAGACAGTATTCACTAACTACTAATTTTCAGTGACACCATCAAAAAGGAAATGTATTGATTGAAACAAAAGATAATGAAAACACAGCATACCAAGACCTATGAGATGCAGCAAAAGCAGAACTATAAAGGAAGCTTATCAGTGATAAGTGCTTACAGAAACAAATGAAATAGAAACTTAAAGGAAAAACGGGGCTGCAGAGATGGCTCAGTGGTTAAGAAGACTGACTGTTCTTGCAGAAGGCCTGAGTTTGGTTCCCATCACCCATGTGGTAGCTAACAACTGTCTGTAACTCCAGTTCGAGGGACTCCTAACACCCTCTTCTAGCCACTGTAGATATTGATGCACATGCAAAAAAATTACTCATACACATAAAATAAAAATAAATACAAAGGATCAGTGAAATGAAGAGCTTTTTTTTTTTTTAAAGAAAAGGTAAAATTGATAGACCTTTAGCTAGACATTTCAAGAAAAAGGGAAAAATCAGGGGTGAAAAAACCCTACAGCTGATACCACAGAAATACAGAGAATCACTATAGACAATTATGAACTAACAAAATAGAAGACCTAGAAGAAACAGATAACTTTTTAGACATAAAACCTATCAAAATTGAGCCATGAGAGATGGAATATCTGAACAGAACAATAAGTAGTGATGTTGCTAGTAATAAGTTTTGCAAGAATTCTGGGTAGATAGTTCAGAGAGTGCTTACCTAGCGTTTACTAAGCCCTAGGTTCAAGTGCTAATACTACCAGCACCAAAACAAACAAAAACAATCAGTTTCTTAAGATAAACTCCCAAACCAAATTACTTCACGGCTCAATTTTACCAGATGTTTAAAGGAGGACTATTGTTAGTTTTCTCAGACTATCCCAAAATACTGAAAGGGAGAATATTCTTCCAAATCCAGTACTATTGCAGGGTATAAAATATAAAGAATAGTACTGAATTTGGACAAAATAGAAATAAACACCTGTAGCTTCTTTTATATACCAGTCATAAAATTGCTGAGTAAGAACTCAAGAAAGTGCATCAAACAAAACTACAAACAAGTAGCCTGGAGTGTTGACTCAGCGGTTAAGAGCATTTGCCATTCTTGCAGAAGACTCAGATTCAGTTTCCAGCACCCACATGGCATCTGTAACTCCAATGTCAAGGGTTCTAATGTCCCCTTTTGGCCTTCTTGGGCAATGCATGCATATGGCGCATATACATACACTGCAGGCAAAACACTCATACACATAAAATAAAAAATAAATCTTTAAAAAAAGTTACAAACAAAACAACCCAAGGAGAAGTTTAAGAAAATCAGTTGTTTCTACAGTGAAAATTTCAGAACAGTGATGAAAGAAATTGTAGGACACGGATAACAAAAACGGAAAGATACCCTCCCTACATTCATGAATTGGAAGAATTTATATTGTTAAAAAGTCATACTACAGCTTTTGCATCTGGCAGTAGCTATCAGTTAGTTGAGATGAGATGGGTGCATACAAGGATATCCAGAAGCCCTGGAGGAAAAAGCAGTCTGACGTGATACTCTTTCTTCTGAGGGTCTGCTGCTCCACTGGGCTCTCCACCCAATTCAGCAGGATAAAGCATGCAGGCCAATCAAGGTTATGTCATACACAGGGTTCTTGTGGGCCATGGCAGTTGCAAGCATCCAATTTCTAAGGGGGTAACTTCATGGCAAGCCTGTTCATCATGGTGCCTGAAGCCTTCAGATTGTTCCTGAGGAGAGAGCTGAATGCCACTATGGAATTTTTTTTAACTTAAAAAAATTATTGAGAATTTCATACATGCGTATGTGATGTTTTAATCCAATCCATGCCCACTCCCTCCCCTCCAACTCATATCTCCCCATCACTTTTTCCTGACAACTTCGTGTACTTTTTCTTTCTTTCTTTTTTTTAAATGGGGCTTTTTGCTACTCTAACATTTCCCCCTCTGAAGAGGTAACTCTAACCCCTAAAATGTTAAAAGTATTTGGGAGCTATTATCTAAACCACTATGGGACTTTTGAGAGTCCTGAATTCTTAGTGAGCTGGTGAAGATTCCATATATAAATAGAGGTTTTTCTCATTGATCCATTCTATAAAACTAATCACAAGAAATCCTGACACCCAGTGCATCAACAAACCTGTCCAAAACATGGGGAGTTGTATGGGCTGACACTTACAGAGACAGGGGTCGTGCCCTTGGAAAGAGCCACAAGCTCCACCATACTGTTGGTTGTTCTCTCTCAGCAGCTTGGAGAAGGCCCAACCCTTCTAGTCTCTACCATTACCACTAAAGTGAGTAATAGTTGTAAAAGTCATACCCAATAAACAATTTAGGACAGTCCAAAAAAAGTCATACTACATATTCAGTGCAATTTCTTTGGAAATGCCAACCAATGATAATTCTTCACAAAAAGTAGAAAAATTACTCATAAGGTATAGGGAACCAGAAAAGTCTCCACGAGCAACCCTGAGCCAAAAGAACAATACCTGTCTTCACACATACCACAAAGCTATAGTAACCCAAACACATGGAAATGGCATAAAAAAAAAAAAAACAACAAACCGACATATAGTCGAGTGGACTCAGAATAAGTCCATGTATTTATGATAGTTTGAATTTTGACAAAGAGCAAGAATATACAGTGGAGAAAAGAGTCTCTTCAGTTAAAGACACTGGGCAAAACTGTCTTTAGCATTTGTATGCAGGAGAGTGCAAATGGACTGCTATCTCCCAACCATGAGCAAGTAAACTCAAAATGAGTCAGACTTAACTATAAGATCCAAGTCTGTGAAACTGCTAGAAGAAAATATAGGGGAAATGCAATAGGCCACAGGTCTGGGCAAAACTTTGAACCTTAAAAACATGGGCAACAAAGCAAAATGACAGATGAAAACAAAAAGTCTTTTGCAGTAAAAGAGACAATGTGAATAACGGGAGGACATATTTGCAAACTAATTCTCTAGGGAGGGATTAGAAAACATATAAGAAAGTCAAGCCAAGTATGGTGGTGCACTCCTGTAATCCCAGCATTTGGGAGGTTGAGGCAGGAGGTTTGCTAAAGGTTGAAAGATAGCTTATTCTATGTAGTATCAACAGCCAGAGTTGCAAACAAAACAAAGCAAATAGCCCAAGTAATCCAACTTTACATGGGCAGGTGATCTGGAAGAATTCCCCCGAAGTCTGTATACAAATTGCCATCAAGCATATTAAAAATACAAATATATCATCAATCATGAGGGAAATGCAAATCAAAAACTACAACTTGTTGGGCTGGGGTGATGGCTCATCAGTTAAAGTGCTTGCTGCACAAGCAAGAGTACTGGAATTTGGATCCCCAGAGCCCACACAAATGCGTGGTGGGCATGGTAGCCCACCTGTAATTCTAGCCTTAGGAGGCCAAGAGACAAGGATCCCTGAGGCAAGCTTGCTGGGGAGACTGGCCTCATCAGGGAACTCTGGGTTTGAGACACCTTGCTTCAAAGAATAAGATTGTTGGAGAAAGATTCTCAACATTAGCCTTAGGCCTCCACATGTGTGTACACATGTACCCATATACACTACATGTGAACCCCTACACATGCAAACTCTGATCCATGCACTCATACCATACACATATACACATAAAAAGAAGGGAAAAAATGACATGATATTACCTCATACCATTTAAATGGCTATTCTCTCTTTCTCCCCCCCCCCCACATTTCTGTAGGATGAATGCATGTTGGGGGGGGGAGAAGTCTAGGTTGGGTGACTTCCACTATTGCCCTCCACCTTATTTTTGAGGCAGGGTCTCTTAACTCTCTGAACTGGAGCTCAGTGATTGTCTAGGTTGACTGGAAGTGACTTCCAAGTATCTGCCTGTCTCCACTTCTCCAGCACTGGGGTTACTGGTGGGAGCTGCTGTACCCAGTCTTTTATTTGTGTGCTAGGGACTCTCAGGTGTATATACTTGTGTGGCAAACACCTTGATTCCTACCCCCGTAAAATAGGAGTATAAATTGATAAAGTCATTATAGAAAACAATATGGAGATTCCTCAAAAAACTATAAATAAATCCTAGCACTTGGGAGGCAAGTGCTTGGGAGGTGGGTCTCTGTGAGTGTAAGCCAGCTTGGTTTGCATAACGAGTTCCAGGCTACCCAAGGCTACATAGTGAGATCTTCTCTCAACAAATAAACAAACAGAAAACTAGATAGCAATCTCATTACAGGGTATATACCCAAAGGCATTGGAATCAGTAAGTTTAAGAGACATTTTGCACTCAAAGGTTTATTAGAGCATTGCTCACAGTATCCAAGGTATGGATTCAACCTAGGTGTCCACTGGCAGATGAGTAGCTAATAAAATGAGGTATTTGTCTGTATAATGAAGTATTTTTCTTAAAGACTTATTTATTTTTATTTTATATGTATGAATGTTTTGCGTGCATGCATGTACATGTACTACATACATGCCTAGTGCCCTTGGAGGCCAGAAGAGGCACCAGATTTTCTGGAACTGTAGTTACAGACAGTTATGAGGTGCTGTGTGGGTGCTAGCAATTGAACCTGGGTCCTCTGCAAGAGCAGCAAGTGCTCTTAACTGCTGAGCCCACAATGAAGTATTATTAAGCCTCCAAACTGAAGCTCTGTCATATGCAGCAACATAGATTGAACTGGAGAACATTATGTTGTGTGATGTAAGACAGGCACAGAAAGACAAGTATAACATACTCACAATTACATGTGGAAGTTAAAAAGTGACTTCATTGATAAATGGACCACAATTCATTGGTTCACTTACCTTTGTCTACACTGACTTTTATTGAAAAAATATACTTATATTACTAAGCAAATACCTTGATGCCTAACTGGAACATTGATAATATTGGTCTAAAATTTTGTATTTAAAATTTCTGGCTTACAATATCCAGTAGTTTAGATTTCAAAATTTGTAATAATAAATTTATCTTAAGAGAAATTTGTCTGGGGGCTAAAGAGATGGCTCAGAACACAGACTGCTCTTACAGAGGACCCAGGTTTGATTCCCAGCACCCACCGTAACTCCAGTTCCAGGAATCCAATGCCTCCTTCTGACCTCCTCAGGCATTGCCCAACATGGGTGCACTTACACACATGCACTCAAACATATAAAATAAAAATAATATTTTTTAAAAAAGAAATTAATCTGTATATTTTAGAAATAAACATCAAGAAAGTGTTTCTTTTTAAGTTGATCTCAAAAAATAATAGAATGGTGGTTATCAGAACCTGGAAAGGGTGGGAGAGAGGGAGGGGCAGAGACAGATGGTTAATGAGTCCAATGGAATAAGTCCTGATGCTCTGTAACACAGTGAAATAACTGGTTGACAAGAATTCAGTGTTCCACAGGAGCTGGTAGAAAGGATTTTGAATGCATCCAACACACAGAAATAATAGTCTAAGGTAACATTATCAGGTCACCCTGGTCTCATCTCATACATTGTATACCTGTACTGAGATAGCTCACTGTGCCCCGATATGTATAGTTATGGTGTTACAATTAAAATGAAAATAGTACTTTCCTTTTGGGTGTTTAAGTCCATGTAGTTGGTCTAGATAAACCAATTTAAGGGACTCCCGGATAGTAACCCAGCATAGAACTGGGAAAATGAACAGCAGACCCCAATCTTATCCAAAGGAGTATTGACAACTGATTACTGCTCGATGAGGAACAGCTGACCCTCCTAAAACAAAGACCTCTAGATAGGCTGACTAGATTCACTAGAAGGGCAAGTAGTGGGGAATGGCTGGGGTGCCGACAACCCAGCAGACAGTAGCAGGGATATCAGAGTATAAGGGCTCTAGTGGGAGGAGGGAGGTTATGGGAGGGTGCTATCTGGGAAGTGGGTGAAATAAATAAATAAATAAATAAATATTCTTCAAAGCATAAAAATTTATTCCTTAATAATTAGTAGATGTGAAAAACATTACCATTGAAATCTACCTGATGACTCTGTATACGTGCTCAGATGCCAAGGAGCTCAGAAAATAACTGACTGTGACTAGTAATAATCAGATATATAGAGATTAGAAACACATGTGCATTGTAGTGTCAATTGTGTTAAAAATGAATTTTTCTGTATGAAACTGTATTTTAATACTTAAATGGCGATCTTTTCAACTGTAAACCTAAAAATTTACAGCCAATTTTGAAAGAGATGCATCTTAGCTCTGGAAATTGTTATTGAAAATGTCAATGCTGTTGTAATGAAATGCTTCTTCTAATTATAAGGTTATTAAATAAATAATTTAAATAAATAAAATGAAAATAGTATATACACATACTTTTAATTTTGATAGATGTTGCCATATTAGTGCAAATAGATACTTACAAATTTGTATTCCTGGCTACCAACAGTAATCAGACTTCTGCTTCCCTCAACCTCCTCATACTTAACCAAACTTGATTTTTGCCAATCTGAAGCTTGAAATGGGGTATTTCATGTAGTTTATCTTTTATTTTTGAGAGTGAGACCTCCATACCTCCCACATTGAATAGGAAATTGTGGGAAAACATGTAAAAAGATGGAACATGTTATTAGAAAAAAAGAATGGAATCTATTATTTTTTTTACTTAAAAACCACATTTTACAGTCTCAGGTGTTGGTGGTGTTCAGTATTTGAACAAATGAGAAAAATACAAGGTGCTTTCATTTCCTTGCTACATCGATGATCTTCTAAGTATTTTATGATTATAAAAATGAGCTTCCAGGGGCTGGAGAGATGGCTCAGCGGTTAAGAGCACTGACTGCTCTTGCAGAGGACCTGGGTTCGATTCCCAGCACCCACATGGCGGCTACGAACTGTCCTTAACTCCAGTTCAAGGGGAATCCGAAGCCCTCTTCTGACCTCCGTGGCATTGCATGACATGGGTGCACTCACATACATCCAGGCAGTACATGCATACACATAAAATAAAAATAATGAAAAAAAATTTTTAAATGAGCTTCCTGCAAACTTGTTTTAAATAAAATATTAGGAATTTAGACTTGACCTGTACCTCTATACCCATAATTCTCAGCTTGGTGTTACTGAACTCAATACAATAGTGCATGCATTCTTAGTGTGTCACTAACCTCAGAGAAGTAATGCAAAAAAATAAAATAAAAATACATTTATTTTTACTGGATTTCTTTGCTTGGGCTAGAAATCATCTCAGTCTATTTATCAGGATGTTTTGATTCTTGGGATGACAGTTTTGGGAATTTTCTTTCTGTTTTTTTTGAGACAAGACTCATTTTTACCCTCAGGCTAGCCTGGAACTAACTGGCTAGCCCAGGGTGGCCTTGAACTCATGACAGTGCTCCTGTGTCAGCCTCCCAAGTGCTGGGATTATAGGTGTGAGCCATCATGCCTGGCTCATACATCATTTCTTTTTTGAAAAAGTACTTTATTATTTTTATGTATATGAGTGCATTGCCTGCATGGACGTAAGTGTACCCGTATCATGCCATGTCTGTGGAGGTCAGAAGAGGGTGTTGGATTCCCCTGGAACTGGAGTTATGGATGACTGTTAGCCATCATATGGGTGCTGGAACCCAGGTCCTCTGCAAGAGCAGCTGGTGTTCTTAACCGCTGAGCTATCTCTCCAGACCCCCTGATACTCATTTCTATTAAATACAGTCTCTCTGAAAGACAGATTCTTGCAACATGGTATACATAGCAGTGGAACAACACCAGGAGTTTTGAGCGTGAAAGGTTTGGAGAATGTCCAGCTTCTCATTGTACAAACAGGAAAACTGAGCCTTGCGTAGCTTTATAACGTGTCTAGAGGCTTCCAGAAGGTAGTAAAGACCATGTCTAATGATCCCAGGGTCTTTGCATTTGCTACTAGATGACATTTATTTCCAGATATACTACATGCTGATGATTGAGCAAAAACTGGTAATGTTTTAAAGAAATTCCACTAAACTTAGGTATTCATATTTTGAAAGAATGTTTTATATATCATGTACCAGAATCTTTTTTAAAAAACCACTTAGGATGTTTTATAACATGGGAAATGTCCAAACTATTGTTTCAGATACCACATTTAAATTTGGGTGGGTCATGTAAAAGCACTAAATATCTCAGAAACTATGTGAAATGTTTGTTTTAACTATTGTTACATCAGTGGAACAGATATCTGCATTACTTGATTTTTCTTAAGGTTTAAAAAACTTCAGTAATAGTCCGTTTTCAGAAACACTCAACGGGCTTTTAGGGTGATGTTATTTAAGTCTATTTTTTATTCCAAGCTTTCTGGTTTGTGTTAAGATGATTCATAAACTATTAGAACTGAAATACATTCCAGTTTCTCTAGTCTGTTTCATTTTACAAATGAAGAAATCGGGATAAAGAGAGCATCTGCTTCTCCAAGTCAAGCCCAGATTACTGGGCTCCAATCTAGCTCATTTACTTTGGTGATACTATTTTCTTTATTTTGACTTTGGCATCTTTTGTGCTAACACTGACTGTTAGACTTTTTCTTAACCACTACCCTTTTAATAAACTTTTTAGTGGACAGTATATTCTCATTTATCAAAAGTACATTTATGCAGCAGATCTGTATAACTTTTTCACTTTGTGAATTGAAACTCCATTCCACTGACCAAGAACTTCTACTACTTCTCTCTAGCCTCCAGCCCGCACTGTTCTACTTTGCTTTTATGGATTTATCTAATTCAGATAGCTTCTATAGGTGGGATCATACACTATTTAACCTTTTGTGACAGACTTATTTTACTTAATATAATGCCCTCCAAGTTCATTATCATAGCATGTGGCACTGTTTCTTTAAGAAGGATGGTGAATACTGCAGAATTCCACACTGGTCAGATACAGAGAGTGTGTGTCTGAGAGGTGGCCAGTACTAGGTGATACATCTACATCTGAACCTCTTCAGGTCTTGTGATCAAGTTTTTAATACATTTACATTGTTTTTTATGTGTTTGGGTGACCAGCCCCCTTCTCACCAGTGTGTATGGAGTGACTTTGTATAGGGGAAGACCACCAGCAGTCAATCTGAATAAGATTTGACGGGGATTCTGAAACCTTGATCGATGAGATTGTGACTACTCATGCCCTGTTTATGCAATTTTTTAAATTAGAAAAGTGTACCAATTTCTTTTGCAGGAGCTTAGACTCTCTTGCTCTTCTTGGTATACCTGTAGCTTTGGAGAGTCTATAGTTTTACTGAAGCTAGCAACTCCACTTTTACCCATCCTCCATGGCAAAACAGATGTCCAAGGTATGCTTACTCCTCACCAGTGCCCAGATGAACTTCTGATTCATTACCTCAGGCAGTCCTTCAGAGACCAGCTTGTGTATAATTCATTCCTTGAGGAAGAAGCCTCAAGTTGTGTGTCAGCTCAAGCCGCTGAACTGCACCACAGCAAATGCATCCTGCTCACCTGCCTCCAGTTTTCCAAATTATGCCAGTTCTGTGTTTGCTTCAAGTGAGATTAAAAACCAAAAACCCTGGTTATTTGCACAGCTCTTTAAAGATCCAGAATGTTGTATGCACACTCCATTCCTTACCCAAGAGAGTTGTGATCTGAAATATTCTGTCCTGGAACTGTGCCAACTTGGGGGTAAACTGAAATTGTTCTTTCTACCTGTTTCATTGTGTCTATTCTTGGTTTTATGTTCACTTTCTATTTTGCAACTAGATTCTGGAATTCTTTTAGTGTTTTAATCTAAGTATCATTTTTAAGTTGGTCTTTAGGACTTCATGTTCTGTTATCTTATGTCACCCAAACTTCTTTTTTCTGAAACTTTTTATTTTGAGATCATTGTAGATTCTCATACAATTACAAAAATAAATGCAAAGATATTATGTGTATACCACCTTGTTTACTTCAAACTTTTCATAAAACTATATAGTAGATAATATTGCAATGAAAATATTGATGCAGAAAAAGTATAGGATAGTTCCATCACCACAAAGACCATTTATATTGTCCTGTTATGACCATATTGTCTCTCCTATCCCAATCTATAATTTTATCATTCTATGAATGTTGTTAAAACGGGGGTTGGGCCTCTCCAAGGCTCAGGGACGTTTGTGGAAGAGTTTGGTGGAATGAATGTAAGAGCCTGAGGAAGGAGAGGAATGCTAACTGGAAGTGTCCTTCAACCATTATGCCAGCAAGCTCGATGGGGGAGTCAGTTACCCCTCCCACCCAATCAGTCAACCTTAGCTGCATGTGGGGGAGGGGCTTAGGATATATAAGCCAAGATGGCACGAGGTACCTCTCTGGCCATTTTGTGTGCCTGTTGGGAAGTCACAATATCTATATTTGAGTGTGGATTTTCCACACTCTTCTGTAAATAAATAAACCCCACCCTATGCTTTGTTAGCAAGCCCAACAAACTTGTTAGGATTTTCCAAAAAACCCAAAAACAATCAATCAATCAAACAAACAAACAAACGAAAAAACAGAGCTAATGGAAACTGTCATTATTCCAAAGTTGACCCCACGTTGGCAAATCCTTTGGTCTTTGATTTCTTATTCCTGTTCCCTGCCCCCTGCCCAGCCCTTAAACTTCATTGTATATATATTTTTATGTAACCTGCTTCAAGTTATTTCTGGGAAAAGTGTTAAAAATTGCCTCTCTTTGGAATAATAGGAAAAAAAATTTAAATGTGGATTTGGAATATAGCTTACTGTTAGAATGCTAGAATAGCATGCATAAGGCACCAGGTTCAATCCTCAGGACTGCAAAAAGTACAAACAAAAGCCACCAAGCCAAAATTGAGGAAAAAAAAAAAAAGAGTAAAGTCAGTGTTAGTTTAATCAAGCAGAATCGGGAAAGCCATAAATGGCTTTAAAGAATAAAAATACAGTGTGTAATTTTTTGACTTTTTTTTTCACTTAAATAATTCTCTAGAGATTCGTCCATGTTTCTTTGTATGTCCGTAGTCTTTTTTTTTTTTTTTTTTTTAAGTGCTGTTCTTTAGTTTAGGATAGCCTAACCATTTACCCATTGAAGGATATCAGATTGTTTTCAGTTTTTTATTATTACCAATAAAATGGCTTTGCTAATATTCATGTGCAGATTTGTATGTGATGTAAACTCTCATTTCTGTGTGGTGGATACATACCTAAGAGTACAGTCACTAGGTTGTATGGTAGTTGAATTTCATAGAAACCGTCAGACTTTCTGGTGTACCACTTTTCATGCCTTCCAACAGGATAAGTGATCCAGTTTTTCCTGCATGCCCAACAGCATTTGGCGTTACTTTAGCTGGCGTGTTTTTAGTTTAGCCATTTTAATAACTGCGTAGTGATGTCTCATTGTTTTAGGCTTGCATTTCTCTAGTGGCTACATCTTATGATATAAGAATCTTCTCATATACTCAACTGTGTTTTCTCTTTGGTGATATGTCTATCTTCTGCCCTTTCTCTATTTGGATTCCCTGTGTTTTTCTGTTGAGGCTTCAAGGTTCTTAGTAAAATATTGATACTAATTTTTTGACTGGAGATATGGTTTGCAAGTATTGCTTCTTAGTCTACAGCTTACATTTTCATTCTCTTTGTGTGGGTCTTTTGCACAGAAGAAATTAATCTTATCAACTTCTATTAGTTTTTCTTTTTATAGATTTTGGTAATGTCAAGTCTGAGAACTCTTTTTCTAGCCCTAGGTCTCAAAGAGTTTTATGCTGTCTTTTAAATTTTCCTAATTTTGTACTGAGGTCCATTTTGAGATTTTTGTTTAAATGCAAGACTTAGAGATTCGATATGGTTTTGCGTCTGCCTCTTGTGTGTCTTCTGGAATGACTTCCATTTACACTTTGGTAAAGAGTCATGGGTATGTTTCTGTAGCTTTAGTCTGGCTTCTCTGTTCTTTAGCATTAATCTGTGTGTTTATTCCTTTGCTAATACCAGTTTTGATTATTATAGTGATGTAAGTTTAAATTGAGTAACCCGCCCTCCCACTTTATTCTTCTTGCAAAGTATTTAGGCATTCTACTTTCTTTGTTTTTCAAAATAAATTTTAAAATCATCTTTTTTTCTATCTGTTATTGAGAATTTTCTAGGAATTGCATTAAACCTGTGTATTAATTTGGAGAGTATTGGCATCTCTTTCTGTTGGCTCTGTTTATCCTCTCCCGTGTTTGTTGCAGTTTTATGTTTCTTTGCATGTTCCAAAATGTTGTGTTGGAAACTGGGTATTCTAGGTAATGTAACAGTTCTGAATACCAATTACTTCCTTCTCCTGAGCTTAACTTTTGTTGCTATTTGTTTGTTCATTTAATTAATGACTTGGCTGAACTATTTCTGTGAAGTCTGTATCTCTTATAGCCTGAAGCCTGTAATGTTGCTCCTCAGAGGACAAATTCTTGATCATGTGTGCTGTTACCTAGGATAATAGTGGATTTGTTAGGGCTCTTTAACTGTTTCTTTCTGCTTTTTGTTAGTCTTTCTGCCTCTGTTAGTGTCTCATAGAGCTGTTTGTCTTTATTAGTTTCTTATGGAATAGGGGTGTGTGTGTGTGTGTGTGTGTGTGTGTGTGTGTACGCTCTAAATTATTCTTGGTTGATCAAATTGGATCACAGTTAAATTTGAGGCCATTTGCAGAATAGTCTTTTAAATGCTTGTTAAAAATTAATGTATTTACTTTAATTTTATGTGTATGAGTATTTTACATGCATGTATCTAAGTGAACCTATGCATGCAGTGTCCATAGAGGCCAGAAGAGGACAATGGATCCCCTGGAACTGGTTGTTAGCTGCCATATATGTGCTGGGAAACAAACCCAGGTCCTCTGTCACAGCAGCTGCCACTCAACCGCTGAGCCATCTCTTCAACCTGGTTTGTAGGGTAGTTTTTGAGGTCAATCTTTGACATTTGTTCTCTCCCAAACAGACTGTTTTTAGCTCTGTCTTTCTAACAAGCTAGCTGATGATGGTTTTGCATTCAGAAATCACCATACACCTATGAACTCTTTACAACCAAAATTGCTACTGTTATCAAGAATGCCCTTAAGCTTGAACTTTCCCACATTCTGTAGCAAATAAAGTCACTTTCTTTTGAAGAGCCTTGGTGTTCTCTCTTCTTATGGAGTGCCTCTCTCTGTGGGCACAGTTTCTCAGCCACTGCTGCAGAGTGGAAACTTGAAACAGTGGCTCACTTTTCTTGGAGTAACATCCCACTTTATTATTAAGTTGCCAGGTTGAAGAGGTAGTTTCTGATATTCTTGGCTTTCATTTCTGATGTGGAATTTTCCTTCTGTGAAGAAGGCAGAGAGGAGATATTGGTGCTCAAGTATTCTCAACCTGTTCTGCCTATGTAGACCATTACTTTATAGGTTATAGCTGTGTAGAAGGGAGTCCTCCAGCATCTTAGCTCCATATACCAGGAATTTGGCTTCTACAACTTGGAGCCAGGAGAAATAAGAAATTCTGGTAGCCTGTCCCTTCTAGAGGATTCTGTGTTCCTTGATGAGAAGTTGAGGAGAAAGAGGACTGAATCTTCTTAGCCATCTTAGGGGTTGAGGGGAAGGAGACACTTTGTGGTTCAAATGTCACAGGCCAGAAGAAGAGAGACATTGGCTGAGGTCTGGAAGGGCCTCAAACCTGAGTCTTCTGATGTCCCTCTGCCTGTGGAGTTAGGTCATGTCACCATGCTGCCACATTCTTATGTAACTATAAAAGAATAATGTCAACCAGAGAATCTCACTTGTCCATTTTTATTGGTGCTTCAGTGTGTTACCATGGTTGATTGAATCAAATTGGCTGTGAGATTTATACTAATCTCAAACCTTTGAAGGTGAGACTGATGTGGCTACAAGCCAAACCTTCTAATCACATGCCTGGTCTTTCTGACATGGTCAGCAGTCAGCCCCTGTCCTGAATCTTCTCATTAGTTTAGACTATCCAAAGACCCGACCTGTTCTGCCTATGTAGACCATTACTTTATAGGTTATAGCTGTGTAGAAGGGAGTCCTCCAGCATCTTAGCTCCATATACCAGGAATTTGGCTTCTACAACTTGGAGCCAGGAGAAATAAGAAATTCTGGTAGCCTGTCCCTTCTAGAGGATTCTGTGTTCCTTGATGAGAAGTTGAGGAGAAAGAGGACTGAATCTTCTTAGCCATCTTAGGGGTTGAGGGGAAGGAGACACTTTGTGGTTCAAATGTCACAGGCCAGAAGAAGAGAGACATTGGCTGAGGTCTGGAAGGGCCTCAAACCTGAGTCTTCTGATGTCCCTCTGCCTGTGGAGTTAGGTCATGTCACCATGCTGCCACATTCTTATGTAACTATAAAAGAATAATGTCAACCAGAGAATCTCACTTGTCCATTTTTATTGGTGCTTCAGTGTGTTACCATGGTTGATTGAATCAAATTGGCTGTGAGATTTATACTAATCTCAAACCTTTGAAGGTGAGACTGATGTGGCTACAAGCCAAACCTTCTAATCACATGCCTGGTCTTTCTGACATGGTCAGCAGTCAGCCCCTGTCCTGAATCTTCTCATTAGTTTAGACTATCCAAAGACCCATCATGAGTCACCTAATTAGTGTAAGCTCTTCTGTGACCCTTATGTCCTACTAGGAATAATAAAGGTCTTCATGTCACTTAGGAAATTTGAAGGATTTAGAGCTTAACTCAGAGACTGAGGACAAAGTCTAGCCAAACTGGACTTTCTTATTTATTACAGAGGGAAATATTTCTTTGTTTGCTGGATTTTTTGTAGGGTAATTTCCAGATACTTTTAAGTTTTCAAAAATAATTTTTCAGGGCTGGAGAAATGGCTCAGCAATTAAGAGCACCAGTTAATTCTTGCAGAGGACCTGGTTCAATTCCCAGCACTCACATGGTGGCTAACAACTGTCCATAATTCCAGTTCCAAGGGATTTGACGCCTTGTGACCTCCGCAGGAATTACATGACATGGGTTCACTTAAACACATGCAGGCAATACACTTATACACACAAAATAAAAATGTAAAAAAATTTTTAAAGGTTTAAAAAGTAATGGGTCATAGTGCTGGAAGATGTTATACATACTAGTGGAAGAAAAAAGTAATCACCAGTCTTATTCAGCTGTCAACCCCGTGAGCTACAATAATGATAGGCTGTACAGAATAGGCCCAGTGGTGCAGTAGTGGCACAACTGTTATAGGAATAACTTTCTAGCTGGATTTAAGGCCCACTCCTCAAAATGGAATGCATACTTGGCACAGTTATTGGGACCAAGATCTTGTTGCTAGATAGGTCATGAATCCTAGGGGAAAAGCTACTACTATTATTCTACTAAAAGGACATAGTGTTAAGCTGACTCATAATGACTTATCATTGTACCCATAGATTAGTCCATGTCCCAGCTCTCATCAGATAAACAACTTCTTGTAATAGAAAATAGTTAGCACAGAGCCCCACAAGTGGTCAACATGAAAGGAATAAGAAACTGTGGAGTATTCATCCTTAAGTGAGACACCTGTATCACACCCTCTTCTTCCAAGGCACAGTGATCATTGTAGAAGAGAGCAGAAAGATTGTGAGAGCCAGAGGTGGTGGGTGACTATAATGTAACTGTTTCCCCGACACAACAAAACAGTTACATATATAAACTCACAGTGGTTGTGACAGCATACAGAAGACTTGTGTGAATTCAAGCCAGACAAAATCCCAGCATGGGAGTAGGGAATGGGCATGAAGCCCTTCCCCTAACTTGGGAGCAATTGACAATTGATAGCTGCTGAGAGAGGTCAAGTCCATTTATTTAAGGATGTGACTCCTGGTAGGTTGATCATTCTCCAGGGAATGAATCTACACTTAAAAGAGTATTTGGGGAACACAAATTGGACGTGATAGGCCTTAAAAAAAGAAATTGGGGGGATCAGTGAGAACAGACCTTACAGAAGATGGAGGGAGTTGAATATGATCAAAATAAATTAAAATTCTCAAAGAATTAATAAAATATTAAAAAAATAATTTTTCATAAGTTATGATCATATGGTAATAGATCCATGCATCATCTCTTCATTTGGTCCTCAGTGGTATACAGTGATTTTTTTTCTCTTTTTTTTTGTGTGTGTGTGTGAGGAATTCAGTTAGAAAAATCTTCTTTAACTGATATATTTTTAAATTATTATTATTATTTTATTATTATATTTTTACTATTTTGTATTGCCTACTTGTATGGAAGTGCACCCATGTCATGCAGTGCTGGTGGAGGTTAAAAGAGGGTATCAGATCTCCTGGAACTGGAGTTACAGACAGTTGTTAGCTGCCATGTGGGTTCTGGGATTCAAACCCAGGTCCTCTGCAAGAACAGCCAGTACGCTTAACTGCTGAGCCATCTCTCTAGCCCTTTAACTAATATTTTATATTGAACTCCTGTATATGTTAAAGATTAGGTATGTCATTTTATTTTGTTTTCTTGTCAGCGCAGCAGGGTACATGAGCTCCCAGGGTGCATGGAACTGAGGGAACTGAGGGGGTGAACACAGCAGCAACTCTCCTGGGTGTGTCAGACTCTTCCCCATCTACCCATTCCCACCTCTACCCTGGTTGTGGCCACTCTCCATGCCTTGAGGCTTCTGCAGACCTCAGTGCCAGTGAGCTGTCTGTTTCTACAGACAGCTGATGCTGACCCTGTAACCCAAATGAGGAAATAGCTGACAAAAGTTCAGTCTTGGTACTGGACCCAGAGGGCTTGGACGAAAAGAGCCTCTCAGAGACTTTATGCTTGTTACTGCTTCAGGACTGTAGAGCAACTGTGTGAGGGAAGCAGTATAACATTTTTTCTGAGACCTTAGCAGACTGCTTGGACCTCCATGTGGTGGTGAGCTTCCCCAAATTGCATGCCCAACCGCCTACATTGGAACCATGTGTGGCCCCTACCCCTGTGCCAGGGTTAGGCTTCTCTGCCCTACAGTAGGTGCCCAGACCTTAGCAGACTGCCTGAGAGTGCCCGGATCCAGCCTCAGCATGTGGTAGTGAACTTCCTCAAATTGTGCCATGCCCGTCCCCCTACATTGGGACCACCTGCAAGCCGTACCACCACCCAGGTCTAGGCTTCTCTGCTCTTTAGTAGGGGTCAAGACCTTTGCAGACTGCCTGAGAGTGCCTCAATCCAACCTCCCCTTAGCAAGCTCCTTAAATTGTGCTTGACTTCTCATTAGTAGGGGCCTAGATCTTAGGAGGAAGTATCTGACTGGTGCCTGACTTGGTCCTCTTGGGGAGCTCCTGAGTAGCTGGACTGAAGCTGTCTGTTCCTTCCAATATAAAATCTGAGAGAACCTGAAGCCTAGACTAACCAGTTTTACATACCTCACAAGAAAACAACCAAGACACACCAGTAGTGTAAACAGAAGTAGACATCAACTCAAACAAGGAAGGCTTGAGTTTCATACCAGAATCACAAACAAAATAAATCTACATGCCAAAATTACAATGGAAATAAAACAATATGGAAACCCAAAATAAATGGTTCCCACTAAATACCACCAGTCCTAATAGAAGAGTTCTTCAAGGAGAAACCCGCCCCCCCAAGATAACACAGGACACAGAATTTAAAAGAACAATCATAAACATGATCAAATAATTCAACAAATTTAAAGAGCTCACAAATCAAAGAACTAAAAGAAGATAGGGATAAACCTGACTGAATTCACAAAAGAGAAATACTGAAGTAAACTCAGGCTGAAATGAAGAAGGAAGTGGAAAACTCACTAAACCCATTTGAAACAATAGGAGAAAACCTCACTGTTAGAATGAATGAAATGGAAAACAGAATATCAAGACTGGACAATGAGGTTGAAGAATTGGACTGCTCAAGCAAAGATTATGACAAATTTAACACACACACAAGAGTAGAATATGCAGGAAATGTGGGACACCATGAAAAGACCAAATGTACATATCATAGGCATAGAGAAAGAAGAATTTCGGGTTAATGGTATTGACCAGATCTTAAACAGGATGGTAGGAGAAAATTTCCCAAAATTAAGGAAGGACAAGCCCACACAAGTAGAAGAAGCACATAGAACACTAAATAGGGAAGACCAGAAAAGAAACTCCTTGTTGTTGTAAAAACACTAAACATACAAAACAAAGAATACTGAAAGCTGCAAAAGAAAAACAACTCACACATAAAGGAAAACCTATCAGAATTACAGCTGACTTATCAGTGCAAATTATGAAAGCCAGAAGAGCCTGGACCAAGGTATTTCCAGTTCTAAATGACCACAGATGCCAACTCAGAATACTTTACCCAGCAAAAATGTTTGTCATAGTTGAAGGGGAAAGGAAGATCTTTCATGACGCGAATAGCCTGAAAGAATACATGACCACGAAACCAGCCCTTCAAAGAATACTTGAAGCAGTACAAAGAACGAAGAAAAGAACAGCTGTACCCCAGGAGCAACAGAAAGAAACTAAATGAAGGCATAATTATGGAAACACGAAATAGACCAAGAATGCAAGCAGAAATCAAATGATGGCAAACAATACACATCTTTCAATAACTTTAAATATCAATGGACTGAATTCCCCAATCAGAAGACAAAGGCTAGTTGAATGGATTAAGAAACAAAATCCACCCCTTTGTTGTCTGAAAGAAATCCATCTCGGCTTCAAGAACAGACACTACCTTAAGGTAAAAGGATAGAAAAGAATATTTCAAGCAAATGGCACTAAGGAACAAGCAGGGTTTGCAATTCTAATATCTGACAAAGTAAATTTCAGACTAAAACTAATCAGAAGAGATAAAGAGGATCACTTCATTCTGATCAAATGAATAATTGACCAAGGAAATACTACAGTCCTGAACATATATACCCCAAACTCTGTTGCACCCAATTTCATAAAAACAGTATTGCAGGACCTTAAGACACAGATTGACCCCCAACTCAGTAATAGTAGGGGACTTCAATATCCCCTGTCTCCATTAGACAGGTCAACCAGACAAAGCATAAACATACATATGAATTAAATGATACTATACATCAAATGGATCTAACAGATGTCTACTTAATGTTTCACCTAAGCACCAAAGAAGACACTTTCTATTCAGCACCCCTTGGAACTTTCTCAAAAATGGACCATATATCAGGGCCCAAAACAATCCTCAAAAAATACAAAATTTGAAGTAATTCCATACATTCTATCAGACCACAATGTAATAAAGCTTAAAATCAGCACCAAAAGAAGCTCTACTGACTACACAAACTCATGGGAGATTAAACAACACACTCCTCAATGATGAGTGGGTCAAAGAAGAATTTAGAAAGAAATTAAAGTGTTCCTGGAACTAGACTAAAAACCTCTGGGAGGCTTTGAAAGCAGTTCTATGCGGGAAACGTATGGCTCTAAGGGCCTACATTAAAAAATCAGAAAGAGCACAAATAAATGACTTAACATTGCTGTTCAAGACTCTGGAAAAATGAGAACAAATGAAACCCCAACCCAGCAGATGAGAAGAAATAACAAAAACCAGAGCAGAAATTAATGAAATAGAAACAAAGAAAACACATTAAGAATCATTGAATCTGAGAGCTGGTTCTTTGAAAAGCTAAACAGGTTAGACAGACCCTTACCTTAGCCCAGTTAACAAAAAGAAAGGAAGAGCAAATTCAAATCAACAAAATCAGAAATGAAAGGGGAACCATCACAACAGACACCTAAAATATCTAGAACATTATAAGGGACTACTTTAAAAACCTATACTCTACTAAATTTGAAAACCTAAAAGAAATGTATACATATCTAAAATTATAGGACCCACCAAAGCTAAACCAAGAAGAGACCTACAGTTTAAACAGACCCGTAACATATAGGGAAATAGAAACAGTAATACAAAACCTCCTGACTAAAAGAAACCCAGGCCCAGATGGATTCAGAGCAGAATTCTACTAGACATTTTAAAGAAGATCTATAACCAATACTCCTTAAATTATTCAAAAAGATAGAAACAGAGGGAGAACTCCTAAATTCCTTCTATGAAGCCAAAATCACTCTAATACCAAAACCAGATAAAGACATAACCAAAAAAGAAAACTATAGATCCATATCCTTAATGAACATAGATGCAAAAATTCTCAACAAAATACTTGCAAACCACATACAAACACATATCAAAAAGATCATCCACCATGATCATGTAGACTTTATTCCAGACACTCAGGGATGGTTCAATATACATAAGTCAATAAACATCATAAATCATATAAGTGGTCTCCAAAGACAAAAATCACATGGTCATCTCAGTAGATGCAGCTATAGTCATAAAAAAAATGGTAGTGGCACAAAAATAGACACATAGATAAATGGAGCATATTTGAAGGGCCGAACATTAGTACATGCAATTTCAGTCACCTGATATTTGACAGAGGTGCCAAGAACACACAATTGAAAGACAGCATTTTCAGCAAATGGTGCTGGCAAAATTGGATCTCCACCTGAAGAAGAATGAAACTAGACCCTTCTCTTTCACCGTGCACAAAAGTCACCTCCAAATGGATCAAAGACCTCAATGTGAAACTTGAAATTCTAAAACTGTTACAAGACATTGGCAGTAACCTACAAGACATGGGTATAGGAAATGACTTTCTAAATTGGACATCAGTTACTCAGGAATTAAGGTCCACAATCAGTAAGTGGAACCTCATTAAACTAAAAAGCTTCTGTACAGCAAAAGAAAACAACCAAGAAAGTGAATAGAAAACTCAGAGTGGGAGAAAATCTTCACCAGCAACACATCTGACAGGTTTAACATCCAGAATACACAAAGAACTCAAAAAGCAATAAAACAAATGACCCAATTAGAAGATGGGCTAAAGATCTAACCAGCGAGTTCTCAAAAGAAGAAACAAAGATGGCTAAGAAGCATCTTAAAAAAGTGTTCAGCATTGTTAGTAATTAGGGAAATGCAAATTAAAACCACCTTAAGATTTCATCTTAGCCCAGTCAGACTGGCTAAGATCAAGAGAATAAATGATACCAAATGCTGGCAAGGATGTGGAGAAGGGAATACACATTCACTGCTGGTGGGATTGCAAACTTGTGCAACCCCTATGGAAAACAGTATAGAATACTCTTAGAAAACTAAAAATGAACCTACCATATGACCCAGTTATACCACGCCTTGGCATATACTCAAAGGACTCGTCCTATTGTAGAGACACTTGTACAACAATGTTTGTTGCTGCTGTTTTCATAATAGCTAAGAGATGGAAGTAACTTAAGTGTCCCTTAACTGGTGAGTGGTTAACGAAAATGTACTTTTACACAATGGAGTTCTACTCAACATTAAACAAAGATGAATAATGAAATTTGCAGGTAAGTGGATAAAACTAAAAATTGTTACACTTAAGTGAAGTAACACAGACTCAGAAAAACAAAAGATGTTCTCCCTCGTTTGTGGATCCTAGCACCAAATCTTTATGTGTGAGAGTATATATCCTGATGTAACTGCAGGAACCAGGAAAATGGAAGAGAACCAGGGAGGTAAAGGGAAAGAAGGAGCTTGAGAGAGAACAATAGGAGACAGGTGTTACTAAGGGACAAATGTGTAAAATTGGGGTATTAAATGGGAGGGGGAGAGGACAGGTTATATAAGAAACTATGGGGATAAAGGGGAAGAAGGAGCTCAAGAGAGGTGAGACCATAGGATACTGGTATTATCAAGGGAGAAATGGGGAAAATGGGAACACTTTAAATGGGGATGGTGGGGAGGGAGGTTAAGACAGGGAAAGAGAGAGGGGAGATAAAAAACGCTTAGCTAGTATAAAAAAAAAAAAAACCCAGAGGGAATTGTATTAGTTCAAAAACCTACTGAAAAATTACATATATAATATCTCTACATGTGTCCGTTTGTATATCTGAAGGCTACATAACTAGGAACAGTGCCAGATAGGAGAAACCAACCTTTGAGTTGTTGACCAGGGTAGTCCAAGAGATTCCCAAAATTACGCTGGCTCTTGCCACAGCCATTGCTTCCTAGAACTTGAAGGTGTAAGACCCTGTTGCTGAAGCCAGAACATATTCAGACACAGAATTTGGAGCAGTAGAGCTGGAATTGACCTGAAAGCCACCTCCCATGAAGGCTAGCTCTCATAGCTTTGGAGAGCACTATAAAAACTGGTAAAGGAGAACATCAATCAGTGGTCCAACCCCAGCTGCAAGGCCTAAAAATCACATCAATGACCAACACAGCAAACAGCGTTGGTACAGGAGTGGTACTTTCATCTTGTGCGTAATCAGCAGCTGCCTATTTAGACTTAAAGCATACTCAGTGGGAGGAAATTCATGTGTGGTACTGTAAACCTGGCCAAATACACATAGCTGGAGAGGTTATAGATCTTAGAATAAACCCCAAGACTATCACATTCCTAGACCAATGTCATTTCTTAGTAGATGCAAAATATGGATTCTTAAATTTACAGACCGTCATCCCAGTCACCACCTGTCAAAGAAGCATCTTTTCAACAGAGAGAGATTATTACAGAGTTCCACAACTGGTTACACACAGAGATTGTGTGAATTGCCAAAATCTAAGTGGCACATCTAGGGTGCAACCTGTACACCTCTGGCTCATGGAACATAGAACAGGGGATTAAGAAAAACACTAATTTATCTTTCAGTTCTCATCAATGAAGCTCCCTCATGCAACAGAAGGCCAGTTAAACAAAAGGTCACAAATGGCCAAAATGTAGAGAATAAAAGTCTACAGAGTGTGGGTCCTTGGACAGAACTCCTATATTAAAATCCATCCACCTGGGACAGAGGGACTATTGCAGAAGAGGAGGTTGAAAGATTGTAATAGCCAGGGAGGAGGTGCATGACCATACAGAAGTAGAGTACCACAGGCTCCTGGAACTCTTCCCAAACGTATCTACAGCAATGTTGTCAGCATGTACATGACCAGTGGAAACTCAAACAGACAAAAACTCAGCACAGAGCTGTGGAAATGGATACCAGGCCCCAATATTAGTCAAAGAATTATTGGCAGCTTATTACTGCTGGGTGAGGAAGAGCGATCTTCTTAAAGGGAGTGACTCTAGATAGGCTGACTAGACCTTGGTGTATGAACTTGCACTGAGGGATATCTGGGGATACTAACTTATGATAGGCCTTCACACTAATGACAGAATACATGATTCCAGTGGGAGGGGGCCAATGGGTAGGGGGTATAAAGATGATTTAGATGTTGAGTATGAACTAGAGAAATATTCCATTAGAATTTTTTGAAGTATTTTGTTTTTTTCTGTAATTTTACCTATTGTTTTTTTTTAGGTTTTTAAATTTTTTTAATATTTTTTGTTTTTTATTTTATTTATTTATTTATTTTAACTTTTACAAAAACTTTATTGAGAATTTCTTACATGCATACAAGGTGTGTTTTGAGCAAATCCATTATTTTACTGTGGGTTGCTTGACCAGTATTCAGAACTCCATTCAGAAATTTTAGATTACCTGAAATGGTTTTTTTTTGTTGTTGTGTATTTATTTTATGTGTATGAGTGTTATACCTGCATATATGTAAGTGTACCTGTGTTGTGCCCAGAAGAGGGTATTGGATCCCCTGGAACTGGAATTTTGAATGGTTGTTTGCTACTATGTGAATGCTGGGATTTGAACTTGAGTCTTCTGCCACAGCAGCCACTGCTTTTAACTGCTGAGCCATCACTCTAGCCCCCTGAAATGTTTTTGAATGTCATCTTAAATAGCATTTTTATTGGTTGCATTAGGTATCGCCTTCTGTTATGCAGTGATAGTTTCTACAAAAAGCTATTGATAGTACCAAACCTTATATAGACTACATTTTTTTCTTATATAACGTACAGCTTTGCCATAGACATTAGAGTTAATCTATTCTTTAAGTATAATATTCAGTGCCAAATAAGACACTTTCGCGTATTTCTGTGGGAATGTGAAATTAGTACAGCTTTTGAAGGGCAATTGATAAGTGGCAAACAAATTTAAAATGCATATCTTGAATTAGAATTCTGCTTCCACTTGAAATAAGTTTTCATGTAAATAAGGATTTAATTATAAGAACGTTCATCACTATGTTTATAATTGCAAAATTTGGAAACAGATTCAATGTGTTTGAATACAGATTACTCAATACAGATTTTTAAAAATGTGCTGCTGGGGTTTGAACCCAGGGTCTTGTACATACTAGGCAAGCATTCAACCACTGAGCTACACCCCTAACCCTAATCCTGTAATTGTTTTAAACAATTGTTGATATAACAAAATACTGCACTTTAAAAACTAGCAAAGAAGTTTTTGAAACAAGATTCATGTAATATTTTTATATTTTGACTTCAAGTTATAACAAGTAAAAGTATGTGGAGAAAGATTATAAAAACATATCTTTAAAGCAAAATATTTTAAGTGATTTCTGCTGGTTGGAGATATTTTTCTTTATTTTCACCAGTACAGGTTTTCAATTGAAATTTCTTCAGAAGCAAAAAATACTAACAGTTATTAATGTATAGAACTTGAAAACTCACACAAAGGCATAAGGAGAATCTATACAATAGAACTGATACATTATTTGAAGCTGGTTAAGCTGTTTGAAAACATAGAACTTTGTCGTGGTCTTTGCATTTGGATTCAAGGACCTTGCCTTCATCTTTGCAGGTCCTATTCCCTCCTCACATCCTGGGGGTTAGGAACTGCCCGAGGTTTCTTACAACAAGACTCTCCAGTCCTTTCCTTTGCTCTTGCTGTCCATCTGCCTTCGTTCTCTTCCTCCTTGGCTGGTTCTCCTCATCCTTGAAATGGAGTGTCTTCTTTAGCAGACCTTTCCTGAGCTCCTACTTATTTTCCCCCTTTTTACTTCCCCCTGCTCTCTAGACCATACCTAGTAAGGCACCTGCACGTTCGGCTGGATCTCTTTTCATTTTCTTATCCTGACAGACTGGCCACAACTTCAAGCCAGATTGTACTGGTTGGCACAGTATCCAGAATAGCAGTTATAATTGAACTCAGAGACTGGAAGGGAGTAGAGGAAAATGTATTTATACATGTATGTTTGTGTGTGTGACTAAACATCAGCCTGGAGTATTACAAAGTGTGTCTAGAGCATGGGATCTTCTTAAAGTATTATGTAGACAACAGTGGAGTGATAAGGAGCCAGATACTAAGGGCTTTCTATGTCATCCAAAGGAGTTTGGGTACTTTAGTGTGAGCAATGGGACTCCGTGTAAGACGTAAGTAAAAGAATGCTCTAGCCTTGGCAAGATGGTCCCAGACTCTTAACCCCATGATTATGCCAGTTTACAGTGGTATTTGGGCATATTCCCATGGTGACAAATCTAGAAATGAATTAAGAGGCTCCTGCACCCCAGGCAAGCATGAAGACAGCTATGCAGCACAAGCTACATCAAAAGCGGTAGGGAAAATTGAGATATCTTTATGCTATAATCTCACTCCCTGGCACAGTACCATGCAGTCAAAATTCTCCTTCTCCTTGCTCCCTAAGAAGGGAAAGAGGTCCATCATGTACCTAGTGTTCTCACTTTCCTAAAGACTGACTTCTGTTTAGCCTATCTCAGAGTGCTGATGGATGTGGCATACTGTAGCTACCCAGGTCCAGTGAGAAGAGAGATGACCAATAGTTGTAATAGCCACTTCCCCTAGCCTAGCCCAGAGCTAAGAACCGAAAAAAAATTCAGTGTCCAGCTTCTTTTCCAAGAGACAAGGGGCATATCATGTATTAAATTATTACTGTTTATCTGGACACTAGGAAGACAGTGAAACCTTAACCGTGATTGTTACAGTAGTCCGGGTAAAAAACAGCAGATTACTAGAAGGGAGTAGAAGGTGGCAAGAGAAAGGGAACTAAGCTTGTCTCAGATGCCTGTAGGACTGGCATTTAGACACCTGGACACCAAGAACTCGAAAACCAGTTAGTTTGACACAGGTTTGAGGAGCACTTAGAATCTCTGGCCAGGCTGATTGGTGATAGATTGCTCCAGCAGAAGGCCATTCTGTGAAGATAAGAAGAGATAGCTTTTGTCTAATGTGAAGATACCAACCCAAAGAGTCAAAGAAAACAAAGAAGCAGAAATATTTTCTATAAGTAGAATGAGAAAAATTTCTGGAAACACCCTAACAAAATAGAGATAGCTAATGAACTTGACAAGAAATAAAAATAACTGTCTTAAAGATGTCCTCTTAAGTCAGGAGAGCAGTTCATGAACAATGAAAATTCCAACCCAGAGAATTCCAAATTTAGTGTCAGACAGAAATCATGGAGCTGAAAAATACAATAGGTGAACTGAAAATTCATTAGGGAAATTCAGCAACATGTAAGATTAACCAGAAGAAATTCGCCAGATAAAAAGTGGGCTGACTTCCAGCATTTCCTAAAATTTTAGGAAATGTGAAAATTTTAGTTATAAAATAAAGTTGAAAATTAGGCTTAAAGTTGAATATATTTCTGAGCCTTTTCGATTTTTTTCCTATGCTAATACAGATTTTCAGTCCTCTCAGAGGATTTGATAGAATTTGCATTTTTCGAATTACTGTTATAGAACACATTTTGTGAACTTGGTACTGGGAAGATGTTGAAACCTTTTGGTTTTTGTTAGAGTATCCAAGGTACAAAACAACAGGTTAGTAGCAAGAGGGTGGAGGTAGCAAGAGAAAGGAAATCAAGGTTGTCTCTTAGAACACAGTCTTTACAAGGGATGGCTTACCAGTAATTTCAGAAGACAGTATGACTTGAAAGTTGTTAGCATGTGATCAAAAGACCTTAGAACAAGCTGTGTGGAATGTGCTTTGAAACTTCTCTGAAGCAACTGATAGAGGAAAATGCTTCTCTGATATGGTTAAAACTCCACCAACCAGCAACAGTCCCATCTTCCCTCCTTTCACCTGCAGAACCTGTCCATGGCCTGTCTGGAAGAAATGCTCTAGATAAGATGCCAAATTTTAGAGGTGTTTGACTTGAGATGGTAACTACTTGGCTGTGGGTACTCAAAAGTAGTTGCCAAGAGTATACATTGGGTAATAAGCAGGCAGATGATAGTGTCCGAATGTGCTAAATAAGCAAAGAAGGAACAGTGTCAATTTGAGGAACAAGGTGCCCTGACACTTTGTGGCATGTTCTTGAGTTAGAGTTGTCTGTGAGACAGCCATGTGAAGAGAGAGGACCAGTAGGCCTCTGAATATATAGATGTCTCTGAAGATGATATTTGGACTGAGGCTGCCTTTGTTTTATTCATCTTCTGTGCCTCAGTTACTGCATGTTTTGGGGTGTTTCTTTTGTAAGATGTAAAGCATTGAGCTGCAGGTGAAAACACTGCAGATTCCCAGTCTCTCCCTGATGGAACATCCACACAGTGTTCTCTGGGTAGATACTGCAGCTTCCTCCATGGGAGTGAGGAAGAGATTTGACTGGCAATTCTCACACTTATTTGTTAACACAGCAAGGGAAGCCATTGAGTCAATAACACTATAATGTGTTTCTGTTTTAAAATTTTTAAGTGGATTAACAGTGTTCATGCATTTCCTTTATAGCTCCAAAAGGAATTCTTCATCTATCTCCCGATGTTTATCAAGAGATGGAAGCCAGCCGCCACAGAGTGATCTCAGGCACGACTCTAGGCTACTTGTCATCCAAAGATATGAACCAACCTTCAAGCTCTTTCTTCAGTATATCTCCCACATCAAATAGCTCAGCCACAGTTGCCAGGGAACTCCTTATGAATGGAACATCTCCTACAGCTGAAGCCATAGGTTTAAAAGGAAGTTCTCCTACTCCCCCTTGTTCTCCAGTACAGCCTTCAAAACAACTGGAATATTTAGCAAGGATTCAAGGCTTTCAGGTATGAATTAAAAGCAAAAACAAAAAGAGAAAATGAAATAGCCCCAAATCCTTCATCTTTGTCCATCAAAAGGCTTATTCTTGCCTGCTAGTGTGGCCTATGTACCATTTCCATTATAAATTATAGGAACACAGAAGACAGAAAAAAAAAAAAGAGAACACATATGCACATGCCTTGTTTTCTCTTATTTTCTGTCCAGTAATTCTGTTGTTGCCTGGCTTTCCTCCATCTCCCTCCCTCCCTCCCTCCATCTTCTCCTCTCTCCCCCCTCTCTCCGTACCATTTCCATTATAAATTATAGGAACACAGAAGACAGAAAAAAAAAAAGAGAACCATATGCACATGCCTTGTTTTCTCTTATTTTCTGTCCAGTAATTCTGTTGTTGCCTGGCTTTCCTCCATCTCCCTCCCTCCCTCCCTCCATCTTCTCCTCTCTCCCCCCTCTCTCCCCTTCCTTCTCTTCCCCTTTCTCCCATCCCCCTTTCTCCCTCTCGTTCTGTCTCTCCTCTCGCCCCTTCTCTTTTCTTAAACATTTTTGTATTCTGTCTTCAGTTGGTCTTGATTGGGTACATCTGTTTCCTCACTTTGTCTTCCACAAACAAAATTCTGCCTTGAGGCATGGTGTTAGTGTTTTACACCCACTTCCTCATTCTACAATTAATATTGAGTTTTTCTGCTAGTGATTTGATTTCATAGCAGTTTTGAGTTTGCCATCCTAAGGTTAGTGATAATTCAGGTACATTGGGATGGTAGAGCATCCCTGCAGTCCTTAGGAGTCCATTAAACATGGCATTGAATGGTGATGAAATGCTCTTTGGAAGTTGAGGTATAATAATGAATATGTGTTGTACTGGATGCTGTTTTGAACGAGCTGGGTAGAGATGCATCTGCCATTAATGATACTGGCAGCTCTTTTGCTAGTAGTCTAACAGCTAACGGTTGAACTCGTGTGGATTTGGGAATAAAGCTTTCCTCTATTTATTCTTTGTCTCCTTTTGGAGAGAATAGAAACAAAACACCACAAAACCACTACTCCTTTATGGCTATTTCAGAGCTTTTAAAAGAGTTGTTAACAAAAGGGAAGGGGAAAGCTATGTGTCCTGATTTCTTAGTTTCCTTGAAAACCGTGTACTGAACTGAGTGCCACTGACAGGTGAAGGCAGCTTATGTGAGGAAGACCCGCTTCCCAAATTTCACTGTTCTCATCCCCTTCCCGTCTTAGTCTTATTACTCAAGACAAAAACTTGTAACTTCCTTTAGAAATGCTCTAGACATTTGTATTGTGTAAAATGATCATGTATTATAAATGTTTTGCAGGTGTAGATTATAAAATGAGAAAGAAGATCATGTGTTTGGGGTGTTTGCATGTTTGCTTTGGGTTTTATTCCTTCCTAGATGCCTTCTGATTCTCTCAAGTCTATAGTCAGGTAGTTGCTAGTGTGTTTAATCAGACTATTCATATGGAATTTTAAGCTGCTACTAATTATTGACTCTGTCATCTGAAATTTTAAATGCTTAATCTAAAGTTATAACTTTAGAATTTGTTGTTTACCTTAATAATCACAATAAATCACTGTTTAAACAAAAGACATTGATTCATATAGTTAAAGTACTAGAAAAAGGCTAATTAATACTTAGCTCTACCAGTAATCTTCATAGAATAAATTGGAAATAAACTGTGATGGAAAGAAATTCACGACTTATTTATAAATCTAGTCTTTTAGAATGTCTGAGAGTAATACTACATTTTTATACAAACGAAGCACAAATTGCATTCAGGCTCTGAACTGAGGTTTTTGCTTGGATATATTACAACAGATACAATTCTGCTGCCAGAAGAACTTAAGTTTTTAAATTTTTTATACATTAGCTCTTGGCAATGATAACAGCTGTAATTTTACCCTATCTTCACTTAACCAAAATGTGGAGTCTGCTACCCCTGTTAACTGGGCTGACTGCTTAGACCCCTTTTCAAAGCTTGTGCTGAGATTATATGCTCTTATTTATGGACAAGTCAAACATTTCCAGATCTGTGTACTGTGATTTTACATATTAATGAATATAAACAGATGGTTTTCAAACATCCCTGTGCTTCTTTGGTTGAATGAGCTGTACTGATGGAAGATGCATTGTTCCTGGATCGCAGCCTGCAGCTGGGCAGTGAACAGTCTGTGGTACCTGTGTCTGTCAGTGTGTACTCATCATATGTCACCATGGGAGTTTCTTTGTGAAAGTACCTTCTTTCTGGGTAACTCTCTTGGGTATGCATACCTGGTAGAAAAACATGTAGATTCTTTTTATTGTTTCTTACATGATTTAATTAGACTGTAGTTTAGAAATTATAAGACCAGCTTGTTATAGATTATATGCACTTCTGTTACTTTTATTTCTGGAATTTGAAAACAATAAATTTTTCCTTTGTTTGTAGGTTAGTAACTTTTCATTTTATTTCACACTGAACAGATATTATTGTTTATTGAATATTGTGTAAAATTTCCTTTGGTCTTCCATTGTCCATTGTGAGTTGATTTAAGCCTAACCAAACTATTGTGCGTATCAGATATGTTGTATTATAAAGTAAAAATATGTGAGTGTGTGGAAAAAAAGTTGATTTAACTTAATTTTATTTTTATTACCCAGTCTTGAAATTTACCAATTACACAAAGCTGATTTACTCAAGAGAGTGTAGGCATTTAGATCACATTCTTTTGTTTGAACTTACAAAGTAAGTAAGATTTTTTTTATACAGGTAATATTAACAAAACTGATTTCACAGAGGAAAATATAACTAAACATTTGCATATTCTCAGGAATTCTTTAACCCTTGGTTAGTCCCACCAAAGATTTTTAATCTTGTGTATGTGTGCATCTGTTATATGGGTGTGTGCAGGTGAGTCCAGGTGCCCTCTGAGGCTGGAGGTGCCAGATTCCCTGGAACTTCAGTAACAGGTGATTGTGAGCTGCCTTGCAAGGGTGCTGGAAACTGAACCCAGGTCCTCTGCAAAAGCAGTACATGCTCTTAACCACCGAGCCTTCTCTCCAGTCTCTACCACCAAAATATTTTTATTATTTTAGAAACAAATCTTTTGAATTTCTTATTTCTTATTTATTTATTTGTTATTTATTTATTATTTTTATGGGGCTTTTGGCTACTCTAACATTCCCCACTCTGAAGAGGTAACCCTAAAATCTTTTAAGGATTAGAGAAA
>NW_008351958.1:3868480-3927679 GCF_000622305.1 Nannospalax galili | reverse complement strand
AAGAGGTTACCCAAATCGTCAGTAGGGAATAGGGATGTAGACCACTCTGGCTTTTTCCATGCTGAACAGGGATGGAGGGTGAGGCAATTGGAATACCCCTTCAGTGGGTCTATCTAAAAGACTCCCAGATTGCATAACTCTTATCTCTAGGGGGAACAGAAAGTCCTTGAATCATGACTAGGAGGTGTGAAGGAGAAGTAAAGGCAAAAGTAATTCGCATTACAAGTTCTAGACAGGGAACTAGAAAAAAGTCAGAACAGGACAATTTTCAAATGTTCATATGAGAGTCCATTGGAATTTCTTGACAAGGGCTTCCAAAAGCATCCCTTTATTGGGTTCCTCCCCATTTTTCTTTTGTCTGCCAAGTCTGGACTCTAATGGATTCAGGATTTGCTTTCAGGTATTTTGATAGCTGTTGGAGTGGTTAGAATCAGTGTCAGCTCCCTTTCAAAGGATTCTAGATAGGGGGAGAAAACAAATTTATCCATCATTTTAGAACAATAGCGGGTTGTCTCCCTTAGCTATAGGTGGCACTACAGTATTGCAGACCAAGATTTTGAAGTCTTAAATCTGAGCAGCGCTTTCTAATTAGGAACAAAATCATCAATGAGAAATAATTGTATAAATAACTTTTTATATGGACTTAAGCCTAATGCCCTTGAACTCTTAAAGAAATATACTGATGACTTTACTCTTTGGTTATACTTTCCTTTTGGGTGTTTAAGACCATACAGTTGGCACAAATAAATCAACTTATTTTTACACTTAAGGTCAATTGAGGATCTGTTCCTCATGGGTCACATGGGTTTGGGAGGAGCCCCTGGCTCCTTCCTTTTACCAGTTCCATCTATGTGAAGATAAGTCAAAGGTCCTGCTTGATCATGTCTGGCTTCACTTGGAAGCATGGATGAGATGTTTCCTTTGAGTTGACCCTCCTCTTTGTAGACTGGACACTGTTAAGTCCATCTCGTGGGGTCTCCATGGCCTCCCTGAATAGTTGGACAGGTGACTCACCACAGTTACAGGACATTTTGAGAGATGTTCCATAGTCCCCTGGAATTTGGAGGGCAAGGGACAAAAACTGTCCTTTAAGTCCCTCTGACCAGATTAGTATAGGCCTCAAAATATGGCTGTTAAGCATCCAATAAGATTAGTTCCCCCAGTCTGGTATTGTAATTATCATGTGCTGTGTAGATAAAACTTGAGGGGCAAACAGAGTCATTGAACCCTCACCGGAGTATCCAGCCACTCTTCCCAGCCAACTGTATGTAATTTGGCCCTAATCACACATGATCTACTTGATTTGGGGAGAGCTAAACTATATAATCTGGAGAAGATTAGGAAGAGAAGGCCTGACCCATGCTGGGTAAAGGCTTTTCAGTGTGCATACCCTCAGGTCATTCATACAACTCAGTTATCTCAGTCAGTAAGCTCAGTAAATTCATTAGTTCCTTAGTAAAACTTTAATCAAACATTGGCTTGATACTAGAAACTTAAAAGGGAATAAGCATTGCTTAGTATCCCCAGGAAAAGAACTCTCACAACAGATGGAAAATTATTTGTTAATGCTATTATGTCTCATAATTATTTTTTAAAAAATGAAAAAATGAAAATGTAAAAGTTGTTAAAATGATGTGGGAATGGAGATATTTTCCAAAGTAGAAAACATTGAATCTCTTTTATAAGTATTTGTTTTTCTGGTTTTATTTAATATATTTTAATCATCTTTTAAAACCTGAGTATTCTTGTTGATTTATTATTTTTAGAAAAGTTTTATGTATATAGTTCTGCAGACCTCATACTGTCTAGCATAGCCAGTCTACTTCTGTAACTTCTGTATACTTAAATACCTCATTTAAAACTATAGTTAAGTCAGGGCCTAAAGTGATGGCTCAGTGGTTAAGATCACTGGCTGCTCTTGCAGAGGACCCAGGTTTGATTCCCAGAACCCTCATGAAGGCTAACGACCACCTATAACTCTAGTTCCCGGGGAATCTGACACCCTCTTCTGACCTCCTCAGGCATTGCGTGATATGGGTGCAGTACAAACAGGCAGTACACTCATACACATAAAATAATAAATAAAATACTTTTAAAAAATTATAGTTAAATATTTGTGGCCTGGAGCTTTTTATTATATACCTTGACAGTCTTTAGTTACCATCCCAAAATGTTTCAAAATTATTCAGCTTTAGAAGGAAAATTATGGTAAAGGTACTTTGAAATACCGTGTATTTAAGCTGAAGTAGACGATTTTGCCTTATGTTGTACTTTACATTATTGTAAATTTTATATGTTTAATATGCTTTTCTATACTAACCATACTTGTAAGTATTAAGAATAATCAGTCTCTTATTTAAAAGAGTCATTAGAGAAAATTAGATCTAAAATGAGAATGAATTCTCATAGCAGATCATCTTTTCTAGATTTAATTCCAGTTTGCTCTTCTGTGTCTGTCATGTGATCATCATGCGCTGAATGACATCATTTGTGAGAGCTCAGGAAGGAAGTAAGACATATTAGGCTTTCTTCCTCACATAAATAACATAAGCACTGAGTTGGTGTTTAGTTAAATTGTTAGTTTGTCTTTCAGAGTGTTTCAGATAGTGGAGCCATCTCAGTAAGAGGAGAGTATCTACTTGAATAGGCACTTTTCTTTCAAGATTTATCTCCTAATACATTTCAGTGAATATCTTCTTTTGTGAAGTTGTTATGAGTTTAATATGATAATGCCAGCTTCTTTGTAGGTACAGGCTGTTTGGTATTCACTTTAAACAGTGTGACATCATATAGATCCCACTGTGATGGGGCAGAGACAGGTGAGAGTTGACTGGACTCCCTGAGAATCACCCTCTTTCTCTCCTTTCTCGTCGTCCCCACACTGCATGTTTTATAATCCGTATATTCATCTTCAAAGTGGCTGTTTGCAGTTTTATTTTTAAAGAATGAAGTATCTGTTTTTGAAATGATGAGTGTATTCTACTGGCAGCTTTAAGATTGCCGGTAGAATATGGAAAAAGAACTCATTCACATACACCCCACATAGACATGTACTTTTTACATTTTATGTTTTCCTTGAAACCCAACTTTTACTACATTACTTCTGAGTTCATATTTTCATCTAAGCGGTTACACAAATCATAATATAGAAAGTTAAGAAAGTGTTTAATGCTACAACGAACAAAAATGCATTTGTGGTTTTGGCCCTGGGTCTGTATATGTTTCTATTGTTACCTCTTGAATTTGGCCTCAACTTTTTAAAGACTCTAGAAAAATTCAGTATGTATTTGGTCTTCTTGTAGTGACCCCAGAATTCAAATGTATTCTTTGAATGGAAAGCATAAGTTCATACATTATAATTTACTATGACTTAAAAGTTTTTTAGATTTTTTTACTGCCCAACCTGGAGAAGAATACAAACTGCATTGTCACATAACTAGTTTCATAAAAAGGAGTGACAGATCATCTCCATTATAGACTTTTAAATAACCTCATTTTGCTGAAACTTTAAGCTCTATAGAGAAATCCGTGCTTGAAGAAAGAAATACAGTACGTATAAAAACAAAGAGGGGTAGAAAGATTGTAAGAGCCTGAGATGGTGGATGAATGTAAGGAAACTATTGTCTGGACATCAAAAGATACTTGCACATACAAGTGCAACCCACACCAGACAGGGACCCAGCATGAATGGGGGAGGTGGGCAGGAGGCCCCAGTCCTAGCTGAGGGTCTGTTGGCAACTGATGGCTGGGAAGAGAGTCCGTTTTCCTTACTGGTGTGAATGCCTGGTCAGTTGAACAGACTCCAGGGGATAGACCCACACCCAAGCATTTAGGAAATACAGATTAGACTTGATCAGCCTTAAAAAAGAAAAAAAAGACAAACATTAACAAAGGACATGAAGTTGGGGAAAGGGTAGTAAGGTAGGAAATGGAGAGGGGTCTGAATGTCATCAAAATACACTGTATGAAATTCTTGTTTAATATTTTTATTTTATGTGTATGTTTTGTCTGCATGTATGGAAGTATACCATGTGCGGTGCTGGCGGAGGTCAGGAGAAGGCATTGGATCCCCTGGAACTGGAGTTAACCACCATGGTTGTTAGCCACCATGTGGGTAGGGAACCAAATTCTGGTTCTCTGCAAGAACAGTCAGTGCTCTTAACTACTAAACCATCTCTGCAGCCCATTATGTGACATTCTTGAATCAATAAAAATATTTTTAAGACTTACTTTCATGAGTAAGAGGCATGAATAGTTATTCAAAATCAACCCTATCCTAAATTCCTACATATATCCATTAAATGTCATTTGTGAAACTTTCAGAGTAAAATATAATATGCTACCTTTTTTTCTCCCACATAAAAAATATAAAGAAGCACTTAATCTTTTAGAACTCAAAAGGGACACTTTTCTTGAGCCTTTCTGCACCAAGACATACATAGAAAAGCACATGAGATATCAAAAAAAAAAATAGTATTTTGTAAGTACAATGAGTCATCCTGTCACAGGAATGTTGTTGTCTACCTGAAATAAGTGACTGGAGGGCTGGAGAGATGGCTTAGCAATTCAGAGCTCTGAATACTCTTGCAAGGACCAGATTTCAGTTCCCAGCATCCACACAGCAGCTAACAACTGCCTGAAACTTCAGTTCCAGGGAATACAATACCCTCTTCTGGCCTTCGAGAGCATTGCACAACATGAGTGCACTTAAATACAGGCAAAACATTCATACACATAAAATAAAAGTCAATAAGTGACTGGTGCAGGAGAAAAATGGCAGTCATCATATTGCCTCTCTAAGCAGAAGTATCTATAGACTTTTTTGTCAGATAATATACTATCTGGAATTATTTGAAGATTAAATATTTGAAGGAAAAAAACCTGTTTTTTATGGAAATGTGGATTACATTTGCTTTTGCTAGAAAGGTTGGCAATAATATAGTTTTTAGCTCAGTGGCATAAGATATATTGTACTACCCATTTGGGAGACTGAAAGCTATGTACAAAGTCATGTGGAAATGATCCCAGTGTTGCCCTTCCTCCAACAATTAAAGATGGTTAATGCTTCATATGTATTATTCTCTCCACCCAAATTTATTATTTATTTATTTATTTATTTATTTATTTATTTATTTATTTATTGTGGGATATGTATGGGTGCAAGTATGCATGTGTGAAGATCACAACATCTTGAGGTAAGTCAGTTCTGTCCTCTACCATGTGGGTTCCAGGGATTGAACTCAGGTTGTCAGGCTTGACAGCAGACACCTTGACATGTTTTGTTTTGTTTTTTTAATTTTATTATTTTTATCTTATGTGTATGCATGTATTGCCTGCATGTAGGTAAGTGCACCCGTGTCATGCAATGCCCACAGACACGTCGTGTCGTGCATTGCCCACAGAAGAGGCTGTTGGATCCCCTGGAATTGGAGTTACGGACAGTTGTTAGCTGCCATGTGGGTGCTGGGATTCAAACCCGGGTCTTCTGCAAAAACAGTGTTCTTAACCACTGAGCCATCTCTCCAGCCCCATCACCTTGACATGTTTAATCTCTTGCCAACAAGGCAACAAAAATAGTCTGGAATACTGCATGTAAAAGATTTCTGCACACTCAAAAACCTAAAACCAAACAAAACTCACCTGCTATAACATAGAGTCATGCACCTATTTAGTAAATACAAGGATAAACAAGGGAGGAAACAGACATTTATTGGTTGATTTGTAATATATTATATCCTGAAGTAGACATCACATACATTATTTCAGAAGTGCCTGGAATATTTTTGTTTGCAAATCTTTTTATTTATTTGTTTGTTTATTGATTTATTTTTGTTTCAAGACAGGATCTCATGTAGTCCAGGCTGACATTGAATTCACTATACAGCTGAGACTGGTCTTGAATTCCTGGTCCTCCTGCTTCCACCTCTCAAGCATTGGGATTATAGGCAAGTACCACCAGAACTGACAAATCTATATTTTTAAACCATACTATTGAATAATGTTTAAGGGTTGGTCCTTATAGTAGGGCTAGTGTTGGGTAGTCTTATTAGTTTGTTTTAGCCATAGATTTAATAAGTTTATTTCTGGCCTTAAGTCTCAAACTCTATACACAATTGGTCTAAGTAATTTAAGAATTTGACTATCTGGAGCTGTAAAAGACTTTTTTTTAAATTTCTTATTTTGTTTTGTTGTTAACAGCTGGGGTCTCTCTCTCTCTCTCTCTCTCTCTCTCTCTCTCTCTCTCTCTCTCTTCTCCCTCTCCCTCCCTCCCTCTCCCTCCCTCCCTCTCCATCCCTCTCTCTCCTTTCTCCCTCTCTCTCCCTCTCCTTTCTCCCTCTCTCTCCCACTCTGTCCTTTCTTCCTCTTTCTCCCTCCCTCTCTATCTCTCTCCTCTCTCTCCCTCTCTCTCTATCTCTCTCCTCTCCCTCTCTCTCCTTCTCTCTCTCCCTTCTCCCTCCCCCCTCCCTCCCTCTCTATCCGTCTCTCTCTCTCTGTCTCTCTCTCCCTCTCCCTCTCTCTCTGTCTCTCTCCATCTCTCTATCTCTCTCCCTCTCCCTCTCTCTCTCTCCCTCTCCCTCTATCCCTCCCTCTCCTCTCTCTCTCTCTCTCTCTCTCTCTCTCTCTCTCTCTCTCTGCATATAAATGTATACCATGTGTGTGCAAATGCCCTCAGAGACCATATGAGGGCATCTGATTCCCTGGTGCTGGAGTTAAAGGTATTATGAGCTGCCAGATATCAGTGCTGGGAACCTAGCTCCTCTGGAAGAACAAGAAGTGCTCCTAATCACTGAGCCATTTCTCCAACCCTGGAACTTTAGATTTTTAAAGTTTATATTTTTATTGTATTTATATATAATTTATATATAAGCATTCATTTAAGGTTATATAGGTTAAATATAATATTAGTAATAAATTATTTTCCTGATTGTAATTTAAAAAAAAAATTTTTTATGTGTATTAATGTATTGCCTCCATGTATGTGAGTGCACCCATGTCATGCAGTGCTGTGGAGGTCAGAAGAGGGCTTTGGATTCCTCTGGAACTGGAGTTAAGGATGGTTCATAGCCACCATGTGGGTGCCAGGAATTGAACCCGGGTCCTCTGCAAGAGCAGACAGTGCTCTTAACCACTGAGCCAACTTTCAAGCCCCTGTAATTAGTTTTTAAACTCTGGAATATTTTAGGTTCTAGAGTGTTCTGCCGTCTTCATATGGTCACATCAGAAAAAGATTTAAGGCTGGTAAAATGGCTCAGGGGTTAAAGACACTTGCCACCAAGGCCAAAGACTTGATTTTAATCCTCAAGATCCATGTGGTAGAAGGAGAAAACCCATTCCTACAAGTTGTCCTCTGGTCACCCCACACCTCCATGGCACATGGGCCCATACACATACACACAAAATAATAAAAGAAATGACTATAATAAAGATTTAACTGTCAGAAAATGGATATTGGGGGGTTAGAAAGATGGCTCAGAAGTTAAGAGCACTGGCTGCTCTTGCAGAGGACCTGGGTTTCATTCTCAGCACTTACCTGGCAGCTAACAACCACCTGTAATTCCATTTCCAAAGGATCTGATGCCCTCTTCTGACTTTCTTGGGCATTGCATGACACACATGAACTTACATACATGCAGGCAGTACACTCATACACATAAAATAAAAATATAAAAAAACAAAAGAAAATGGTTATTGGAGAAACTTCTTAACTGTTTTTTTGTATATAGTACTATTCTTTTTTTAAGTATAAGAAAAATCATGAATCAAGTTTGTTGATTGAAATATTTGGAAAAATAAGGGCTCCTTCTAGAAAATGACACAAATTTTACAGTTTGAAGAACTCTTCTGTGGGAAAATAGTCAATAATATGTGATAAACTATTTTCAATACTGTAGCATGTATATGAAGAATTAGATGGACATGAAGGTAATCTGGCTATAGAATTGTATCTTATTGAACATTGGAATTGGTGGAGCTGAAGAAGGAAATGAACACTTATTTGTCCAGTCTGGGAAACTATTAAGTAGCATGCTAAACACTGAGCACAGAAGTGGCAGTTACGATAGGAACTGGCAAATAAAACCAGTACTGACTGAAAACCATGAACCACTACCACAAAGTGTCCCTAATTCTAAGCAGGGGCCAGTGCTTAAACATTATACACTTGGATGAAAATTATTAAGAGTTTATAATGTGTTGCATGAAATTATGTAATTCCTGTCCCCACCTAATTAGTATGTGTCATCATAAATGGAACCTGTAAGTTTCAAGTTGAAATGTGAACTATGTCAAGAATTATCAGTGAGAACAGTTAACTGGAGGAATTAGGGGAACATAACAGCAGGGACTAAGTTTTAAAGAGAACAGAAATTTAGGGTAGCTAAGGAAAAAAAGCAGTTCTAAGCAGAAGAGGCAAAGTACTGAAGACATGTAAAGGTGTGGTGTTACTTGAAATTAAGATGGAAGTAGCTGGTGGGAGACTGAAATAATGTGTGTGTTTTATTGGCAGTCTGGATTTATTTTAATGTCATTGGCAGACTTTAAGAGTGCAGACATGGGGCTGAAGAGATGGCTTAGCAGTTAAGAGTGCACAGGAGCTGAGGATGCAAGTTCAGTTCCTAGCACCCGTGTCAGGTGGCTCACAACTACCTGTAGCTCCAGCTCCAAGGGAATTCACTGCCTCTGGCCTCCATGGGCATCTGCAATTACATGCACATACACCATATAGGCACATATATATACACATAATTCAGAATAATAAATCTTAAAGGAATACAGACATGATTGATTTACAGAAAAATAATTCTATGAGCAATGTAAAAGATGACCACTGTGTAGAAAGACCATTATGATTGTCTTACCAGAATCTGAGAGGAAATAGCCAAGACTGAATTGATAACAGTAGTCTCAGGTACAACTGAGAACATTCAACAGTCTCTCATGCTGATTTCTGAACAAGAGTTCCATGTGTTGAAATATAGTGATCATTTGAGAGGTAAATTGAGGTACTATGAGTGTGAAGTATAGTGGACAAGGATTTTCTTTCCCTGTTGAAAAGGAATAAACTTAGAGAGTCTGGTTTTAAACTTAGAGAATGCCTATGGGACATTCTAATGGAGTTGTCTAATAGGGCAGTTGTGATGGGTCTCCAGATTGGTGATAGAAGATGGAACATACAGATCTAAACAACCGTGTTAGATAGAATTGGAGCCATAGAAATAGAATTGGCTACGGAGAGTGGACAGAGGCCTGACAAATTCCTGATGAACACTGACATGTAAGGGATTCATTTAGTAATTAATGTAACCAATGTGTTCGGAGCCCTGACCACCAGCCAGATACTGAGGATAGAGCATGAACATAACAGTCAGAGGTCCTGTCCTGTAATGAATGAGAGTGTGTGACAGTGGAAGATAGGTGGGAAGGCAGAAAATCACATCTAAATACATGCTGAATCAAATAGTGTTGCGCTGAGTCACTTGGAAAGTGTGACAAGTATAGATAATGACTTAACTCCAGTTGTGACAAGCATAACTATATCTTTAAAATTTCTTAATCATTACTATTGAGATATAGTTTACAAACATTAAAATTTGCCCATTTTAGTTGTACACTTTGATGCATTTTTAATCTATATCTACAATCATATAACTGCCACTGTAATCAATGTGGAACTGCTTCCATGCAGAATAGGTCCTTGTGCCTCTTTGCAACATGTTTTCTTCATCTCCAGACAATTGTTAGGCAGACATGATAACCACTACACTACGGAAACCTGGCTGCCTCCAGACAATTGTAGTATCATTTTGTGCAGTAGAGATTAGTTTTGCCTTTTCAAGAGTTTCATAGTATCTTTCTTCTTAGTATAATATTTTTGAGATTCATGTTTTGTGGCTCAATACTTTCTTTTCATTGCTGAGTACTAGTCCATTGTATAAATATATGCCGTATATACATGATGATGGATATTTGAGTTGTCATCAGTTATGAATAATGTGGTTTATGAGCATTTATGTACAAGAGTTTATGCAGGCATGTTTCCAGTTCCCTTGGGAAAAAACACATTGGCATATAATTGCTTGATTGTTTGCTAAGTATCACATATTTAAAAGAAAACTCTATGATTCTTTTTTAATGTTATATCACTACAGCAGTGTGTGAGGATTCCATACATTGCTCTGGTTAGTCTCATTTTCTTGAGGGTATAGTAGTATGCCACTGATATTTTAGTTTGCATTTCACTATGACATATCCTAGCTCCTTTTTTAGTTTATTCTTTGAGAATTTTATACATAATGAAGTATTATCATACCCCCCTTATTCCCCCTTCTAGCTTCCCCAGGATCCCCCACACACATACTGCTTCCAACTTCATGTCCATATATATTCATACATACATACATACATACATACACACACACACACACACACACACACCTGAGTCCAGTTAGTCCTGCCCATATATGCAGGAGTGTGGGGCCATCCAATAGAACATGGGCAGCCTACCAGTAACCATACCCCAGTGACTTATTGGTCATTTGTATAAATTTGTGAGGTGTTCTACACTTTTCACTTAGTTTGTAATTGTTTTTTTTCTTATTACTGAGTTAGAGTTCTTTAGATACAGAATACAAGTCACATTTGTATTATAGCTATTATTTTCCATTATTGCTTGTGTCTTTTTATTAATGTGATCTTCTGAAACAACAGTTTTCAGTTTTGAAGAAGTAAAAATTTTCAGTTATTTTGTCTATAGATCTTAACTTTTTAGGTCTTATCTAAGATATCTTTGGCTACTCTAAGCTCTCTGTGACTTTATTTTGTGCTTTCTTGTTGGCATTTTACAGTTGTCTTTTTTAATTACATTTATTTATTTATTTGTGGGGGGAGTGCATATATGCCATGGAGTATGTGTGGAGGTCAGATGACAACTTGTGGGAATCAGTTCCCTCCTGTAACCTGTGTGTCCTAGGTATTGAACTCAGGTCATTAAGCTTAGTGGGAGCTTCCTTCATCCTCTGAACCATCTCATTGGTCCTACAGTTTTATTTTTTAATGTTTAATGATAAATCTAACATTTTGCATATAATTCATATTTTATTAGTCATTTGTCAGAATAATCTGGATTACATGTTGTATTTTCTCTAGCTGCCATCAGGATACTCTGTATTTAGTTTTCACCAATTTGACTATACTATGTCAGGGAATGTTTGAAATCAAGTCTGAACTCATTTAACCTCATAGAACTATAAAATAATAATTTTTTTTGTCTTTCTTAGGGTCTCCCTGTAGCCCCAGGCTGACCTGGAACTCACTATGTAGACCCGGCTGGCCTCAAATTCACAGAGATTTGCCTGCCTCTGCCTCTCAAGTGCTGGATTAAAGGTGTGCGCCACCATGCCCTGCTATAAAATAATGATCAGAAGAGGGTGTTGGAGCCTTTGGAACTAGAGTGAAAGACAGTTGTTAGCTACCATGTAGTTGCTGGGAACCAAACCTGGGTCCTCTACAAGAGTACCCAGTACTCTTAACTTCTGAACCATCTCTCCAGCCTCAACTGGTTTTCTCTTGAGTTCATGTCATACATTTTTTTGTTTCACTTACTGAATTTTTCTTCTTGAACATTTAAATTTGGATTAAAAAAAAAAAACCCTTCTTGAGCTGGGTGTGGTGGCACATGCCTTTAATCCCAGCACTTGGGAGGCAGAGGCAGGAGGATCTCTGTGAGTTCAAGGCCAGCTGGGGCTACAGGGAAATACTGTCTCAAAAAAACCAAAAAAACACCTCTTTCTTTGTTGAGATTCCATGTTTGTGTATTTATTGAGATCATACTTTACATTAATTTGTGGAACATCTTTCTGATAGCATTGTTGAATTTTGGTCTGCTAAGTCCAACATTTGGGCCTTACAGGAGTCCATTTCTGTTGACTGCCTTCTCTGTGTAGCTTACTCTTAACCTTTTTTTTTTTTTTTTTTTTTTTTTGTCTTTTTGAAGCAGGGTCTCCCTGTAGCCCCAGCTGGCCTGGAACTCACTCTGTAGACCAGGCTGGCCTTGAACTCAAAGAGATCTGCATGCCTCTGCCTCCCAAGTGCTAGAATTAAAGGCATATGCCACCATGCCCAGCTTACTTAAACTTTTTTTTTTAAATTATTTTTTGGCCAGGCATGGTGGCATATGCCTTTAATTCTAGCACTTGGGAGGCAGAGGCATGCAGATCTCTTTGAGTTCAAGGCCAGCCTGGTCTACAGAGTGAGTTCCAGGCCAGCTGGGGCTACAGGGAGACCCTGCTTCAAAAAGACCAAAAAAAATATTATTTTTTAACTAGCATAACAGGTGTTCAATATCATTGTGATATTTTCAATGAAGTGTTTTAATAGATTCTTCCCCACCCCCTCACCTGTTTTTGCATGTCTTTAATTTGAGTTAATAAACTGGATGATCTTTTGTAGATGAGTCTGTTTTGCTTTTTGGTCTAGTTATCAGATAATTGCCTGAACTAAAACTGTGAACTCTCTTCCCAGTGCTGATATCCCTTGGCTGATAGCCCCATCCTGTTCTTTTACTCATTACTTGTGGCTTTTTCTCTTGTGGTCTGCTTTGTGCTGCATGATATGGCTATAAGCCAACAGTTTGGACTGAATTTATGCCCGGATTTGGCAGTGTACTTTCATTGCATCTCCTGGCTTTTGATATTTACTCCCTAAATTTCAAGTTAATCTGCTTGCCTCAGGCTCACTGGTACTTGAAGCTAGTAAACCTTCACTTAGGTTTCTGTAGTTTGAGCTGTACAGATTGGAGACTCAGATCCCAGCCAGTGCTCAGCCCCTGTGCACTTTCACACTATACTTGCTAGGTCTTCCCCTGAGCCTGAGCATGTAAAGTTAAACAGTCACCTGGGATTTGGGTAGTTTGTATGCAGATTAGAGGCGGCATATCTTGTGTCAGCTCTGTGGCTTCTAGAATTTCTTCCTTAACTATCTAGCCCTTCTGCCAGCCCTGCCTGAACTTCTTCGGCCTCCTGGACTGCTAAGACTTTGGTTTTACATTAGTAAAACTGGACTATGGGAAATTGGGTATCCTCAGCCTCCACAACCATATACTTCTTTTTCCATGGAGTTTTGGTCTTCCAAGACAGAACTCTGATGAGATTATCACACTATTCCAGTGTCTTAAATTTTTTTTTTAATCTAGATCTTACAGTGATGCCTACAAGAGGCTTAATGAATTGATTCTTTCATTACTAGAAGTTAGACGGCTACCAATACATTTATTAGTCCACTGAATTGACACTTTAATTACTAATTTGTAATTTGGTTTTTGTTCAAAAGAAATAATGCAAAAGATTGGAAAAGCTATAAATACAAAGGTGTTCATTGTGTAATTATTTAAGATACTGCCTTAACCAAAAGAAATTTATCCTCTCACAGACTTGGGGATTGGAAGTCTGTGATCATTGCTGGCAGGAATGGCTCTTCTAGAGGTTCTCAGGAAGAATCCATTCTGGACTGCTTTTCTGGCTTCAATGACTGCTAGTCACTTGACCACTAGTTCCCTGACTTATAATTTCATCATTCCTGTCCCTACCTTCACATATGGCCTTTTCTGTGCCTGTGTTTGTGCAGTCTTTTTTGTTCTTACAAGACCTACCCTAAACCCAAGATGATCTCATCTTGAAATAGTAACACTTGACAAAGATCCTATTTTCAAGTTTAAGGTTGCATTCAAAGTACCTGGGCTTAGCACTTTTGGGGGCCACTATTCAACTAGCTATGTGTGTAGCTTTTGTTTTCTGAGATGTGAGTATTTATTGCTTTTGTCACATTTGGAGAACTCTAGCTGTATTTTCTTTTTTTTATAATTTTATTTACTTATTTTTTTTACTGACGGCCTCCTCTGACCTCTGTGGGCATTGTACGACACGGGTGTACTTACCTACATGCAGGCAGTACACACATACACATAAAATAGCCATATTTTCTTAAAATTTTTTCTATATTCTTTCTCATCACCTCTCCTTCGGGGATCTTATATGTATCTTAGATATTATCCTCAGATTCCTGAGACTGTTCTTGTTTCCCCCCTCTGGACTACTGATTATATAATTTCTGGTGTTTAAGAAGTTTGCTGCTGGGCTAGATCTGATGCCTCTGGCCTCTGAAGGCACCTGGTATACACATACACATACACATACACATAATTAAAAACATAATAAAATAAAAAATTTTTTAAAGTTCACTATGGGGCTGGGCATAGTGGCGCACACTTTTAATCTCAGCACTCAGGAGGCAGAGGCAGGCGGATCTCTGTGAGTTCAAGGCCAGCCTGATCTACATAGTGAGTCCCAGGACAGCTGGGGCTACAGGGAGATACTGTATCAAAAAGACCGAAAAAAAAAAAAAAAAAAAAAAGTTCACTATGGAACTAGAGAGATGGCTTAGTGTCCTGTTAAGAGCACTGGCTGCTCTTGCGGAGGACCTGGGTTCAGTTCCCATCACCCACATGGTGGCCAACAATTGTCCATAACTCCAATTCCAAGAGAATCCAGATGCCTTCTTCTGACTTCCATGGTCATTGCATGACACAAGTATAGTTACATACATGCAGGTAATATACTCATACACATAAGATTAAAATACTATTTTTTTTAATATAGCAGAATGAAACAAAATGCTAGTTTGTAGTTGTCCATGGAATCGTAAATCCACTGCAGTACCACAGCACCTGGTGCTCACATCTCAGAGCAGCAAGTAGCAAGGCAGCATGCTGTGTCAACACCAAATCTTGTAGGAGGACAGAAGAGTGGCTTTTATGGTCCGTCCTTGCTGATTTTTTTTTTTTTTGGTCAAAATCAAGATCCTTTGACTTTGGACATGGAATTTTAGGGACCCAGTGATAGAAACACACTTTTTTTGTTTTAGAGAAAGATTTTGCCAACTTAGCTCTGAACATTGATGCACTGCATTCAGAAGACTGAATTTCAAATTGTCCCTTTTTTGGTTCACAATTTTATAAACATGTCTTTTTGTATCCAGAAGAAAATATGTACCTAAAGAGAGTTTTGTGAGATTCATGAGTCATTAGTCAAATGTGTAAAGTATGACTCTTTCTTAAAGCCTTTTATCAACATATATTGTTATGTTTTGTTTAATTTGAATTTGGGTCATTAAGCAGAAGTTTCTTGTTTTTTAGTGACTTTTATCTGGTTTATTTAACTGTGTCAGTGCAGTGGGGAATCATGAGTGATTTTATATTTCTTCAATCACAACTTTCCTCATGCTCTGTTAAATCTGCCACTAATGTTCATTTGTGTTACTTTGGCAAGTCCCAAAATTTGCTGATTACCTTTAGTTTGTTTTGTTTTTTTTAATAATATAGTCCAAGAGCTGGTGGGTATAGCTCAGTGGCACAGCCCTTCCTAGAGTGTGGTAGGCACACATCATTGTAGTTTAGTTCAGTGTCATGCTGTCAGTTCACACTCCCTGATCGCCAGCCATTCATTTAGTTGCAAGAGACTGAAAGGGAAGGCTACTTCCACTGGCCTCTCCTCTCACATTGTATTTGAGTACATGTGGTTCCTGAGGCAGGGCTTAATCTGGTTCTGTGACAGCTTCCTCCACAGTCCACCTGCTTCATGGCCTTTTCCCTCTGGTTTAGAGCCTTGAAACAGTATTAGAGTAGAGAAAGGTGACCCTGTCAGCCTGGTTTCATCCACTACTGATTTCCACACATTCAACATCCATGATTTTCTTAGGCATTGATCAGTTTTCTCAGCTCTGTCTGGAGCTGAGGGCAACCCTGTTTCCTTTGGAAGTTTTCTAGCCTTATCCCTGGACTCTCTCTTGGTGAGTGCTACTTGGTTGGCCTGAATAGCTCCTTGGCTTCTGCCAGGATTTTTTTTTTTAATTCCTTGCAGTGGCCTGCAAAGCTGGAGTGAGCATGCCTCCCTCCACACTTTGTTTGTTCGTGTAGGCTGCCAGTCTGTGACTCCTTCAACAGCTCTCAGGTGTCTCTTAAGCTGGGTGTTTTCATATACTTCCAAGCTGCCAGGCACATACCCAAATCTGAGGGGCAGGTTCCATTCTTAGCAAACCCCCCACCCAGGACTGTCAGTGTTGGCTTTGCATAGGCATTTCCACTTGCCTTGTTTCCTCCCTTCCCTGCTCTTCTGTGTATTCTCAGTGGTTGGATCAGTTGAGGCAATTCTTAAGGGGGGAGGGGGGCTAGACAATAAGACCTATCTCTAGATGTTGGTCACTCTGGAGCTCCTTGGTGACAGGCCATGAATCTTGGTGTCAATTCTGGGGCAACAGAAAAAGCCTCATAATGATTAGGTGTTTCTTGAGTGATTTAAAAAAGACACCAGTGACATAAGCAGTGTGGAGAGGAGTTTTTGCTCACATAGAAGTCTAGGCGCTGTAGTATAGAGTAGTATGGCAGCCCTCAGGGTACCAGGCTCCTTCCAACTCACTACTTACCACACCTATGTTTCCTCATGGTCAAAAATGCTACTATCTACACTCTAAACAGCAGATTGACTGGCAAAGAAGAGCAGGAGATGTGCAATGACTAGTAAGAAGCTTGGGAAACAGTCATGACTCTCAGCACTGAATGCCCAGCTAAGTAAGCATTACTATAGGAGGCTGTTGGCAGGCAGCTTTTAGCAATGTTGTGACATGTTGAGCTCTGGCTGTTAACTTAAGCCTTCACATTCGTCTTCCACAGGAGTTACTCTATGCACAGTCCGAAGGACATCTAATAAGTTTATCAGGTACTTAGAGGCTCATGGTGAGTTGTAGAAAGGACAAAAATCTTTGTGCAATAATATTTAAGCCATAGATGGAAACAAAATTTGAAGCTTATCTTTCCAACTGGAATCATCTTGTATTTTGCCCTTTTCAGCTTTCATTTCTCTAGCAGAAAGAACAGAACTGCAGTAACTGGGCTAATGCATGTATTCAGTGTTACTCTATATCATGCTGTTCATACAGACTATCAGTTGTTGTCCAATGGGTGATTGTGTTTTATTCAGTTTAAAATGTGTCTCTTCTAGTAACACTATCAAATTCCCGTAAATGCTTACAGCTTACAGCAAACACATTATCACCCTTTATTGGCTTTTGCATAAACTTTCAAGTGATAAGTTTCATCTTTCTCCATCTCACCCAGCTGACTCATAGTAAACAATATTTGCGTATTCCTGACATAGACACTGACTGAGCGTTCAGTCTGCTCAGGAGGTACAGTGTATTAGAGCTGTCCTTTAAAAAGTCCCCAAGGTTGACAAAGTATTTTTATAAGAAAATTTTTATTGTCCTTTGGAAACAAGGATTTTTATATTGACTCGATTTGAGCTCTAAACTTTTACAAATTCCAAGAGGAAATTTCCCTACCTCCAGGGAAATCATGGCCATTCTTCACACCCCTACTGTATTAAAAGTTGAACTATTAAACTTTTAAACTAGGATTCATATTGTTGTGATTTTCAGTCAGATCATGTGATACATGAAACATTAATATGGCCCACATTCTGCATTAAAAATACATAAGCATTATGCAACAATTAGAATAAAGCTTCAACTAAGGCACAGTAGTACATATTTTAATTTTCTTCCTCACAAATTAAAAATCTCACATAAGCTTTTACTCTGAATTGACTCACATTTAAGAAGCTGGGCAAGTTATAACTAGTGAAATCAGTTTTCTTTGAATGAATAGGAATCTCGTTTCATTCTATATTCATGGTTTTATTAATTTATCATGGAACCAGTGCTCATATTGACTTGCTAGGTTAACAGGTTGATAGGGCTGAGGAGACAGCTCAGTGGATTGAGGATGCCCAACCCTAAGTGACACATCAACAATGGAACCTCTACACCTAAGGCTATGGAACATAGTGGAACAAGGGGTAGTGGAACAATGCCTCTTTCAACTCCCATCTGCAAAGCTCCCTTATGTAACAGAGGGCCATGAACACAAAAGGACACAAATGGCCAAAGTGTAGAAAATAAGAGTCTGCTGTGTGTGGATCCTTGGACAGGACTCCTATATGTATAAACTTCACCCATCCAGGGCTAAGGGACCTTTGCAGATGAGGGGGAGAAAAGATTTTAAGAGCCAGGGGAGGGATGCGTGACCATATGGAAATAGTGTCTTACAGGCTCCTGGGACCCTGCTCATATGAACTTACAGCAGTGATGACAACATGCACAAGACCCATGCATACTCAAGCAGACAAAAACCCAGCACAGAATTGTGGATGGGCAGCAGGCTCCAATCTTAACTGAAGAACTATTGACAACTGATTACTGCTGGGCGAAGAAGAGCTCATCTTCTTAAAGGAATGACTGTAGATAGGTTGACTAGACCTCAGTGGATGAACTTGCACTGAGGCATGCCTGGGGACACTAACTAGACTCAGTAGGCCTTAACACAAATGACAGGATGCATGAAATCCAGTGTGGGAGGCTATGAGAGAGTGCCAGTGGGGAAGGGGTTATAAAGATGATTAAGATGTTCTATATGAAATACACAAAATTTCAATAAAAATTTTACCCAAAAAAGTGCTTACTGTGCCAGTATTAGGACCTGAGTTTGCATCTCTAGCACCCACTAAAAGCCAGCAGTGGCCACATGCACCTATAACCCCAGCACTGGAAAGGGGGATGGGAAGACAGGAGGAACATTGGGACTGCTGGCCAACCATTCTAGCCCCCAAACAGCAGGCTCCAGATTCAATGAGAGACCATGTCTGAAGAGAATAAGGCCGAGAGTGATAGAACAGAGCACCTGACATCCTTTTCGGACCTATTGTGCATGTGTATGAATGCATGTAATGCACACATGCACAAATACACATACATACACAGACACTAGCAAGACTTTTTTGAGAGTGGATAAATGTACTGTTGGAAATTCCTAGTGAGAAGAAGTCATGTTCTCCCACATCTCAGTGCCCCTGACACTGACTGAAATAGAGCATCTTACATGTGGTTTTAATAATGATTTCCTTCATTTAACTAAAGAATAAAGAATATTCTGATAATTTTTCAGATCATTTCAGCTTAATTCAATCTGATTATAATTCAGAATTTTAAACAAAACATGATATAGTGACATACTTCAATGATGATTTTTGAAGGGTCTATAATGTAGAAATAGGAAAATGTCACTTCCAATTAGGAATCACATAAACACGGAGTCAAGGATCAGAAAAAAACCCAGGTGGGCAAATTTTATTAGAATCAAATGAACTCTCACTAGGACTTATTCATGAATCCTTTATTCATTGACATTACAAAAGGCTGGACCTTAAAAGTCAATGTAGCATTTAGTTTTTCCTTTTTCTACTAGTTATAATGAAAAACATTTCATAAATTACAAAATCCAAGAAGATTTAAACTGGAATTAATAGGCTTTCCATAGGATAGGATATCTATAGAGTATTCCAGTAAATTTTTTAAATACTTGAAATATGTTCTGAATAAATTATTGAAATTTTCTTTGAAAAGGGTTCTATTGTGTCTACTCCCTCCTAAAAACAGTGTTCCTGTTTAGCAGATTGCCTGTGTTCTGTTACAGGTTAACTACTGTGATAGACAAAGTGGCAGAGACTATGTGACTTGTCTGACCCTAACCCCTGAGGAATGGCTTTCCATGGTATTGGAAAGTCTGTTGAAGCCAGCTGTGACCAGATGCCATATGCCACTGTTCTTTTGCTGTGTTTGGGCCCAGCTGAGGCGGGTCTCTTTGCTACAGCACCATTTGTTAGGGTTTGAATTCAAAATGTCTTATGCTGGGAAACAGGTGTCTTAGGAAATTTGAACTGTTTTAGACTTCTTGTTTGTAGTTCATTATTAATTTAAATATGGAATTTCCTATGGGGAAGACATAATCGCCTTTCACTCTTTTTATCTTTAATAATTATATATGAGGATCAGACATTGGTTTTGTTAGAGAATTTGTATTATGTATAAAATAACCACATGTACTCTCAGAATGTGTCACTCTGATACACTCATTTGGTTTTATCAGAGAATTTGTATTATCTCTAAAATAACCACATGAACTCTCAGAATGATCATCTTAGTCCCATAATTTGGGATGCTCCCAAAATAAAGTTCAAGTGTTGTTTTTATTTTTAAAGATTTACTTCTGGAATAAAGCTGAAAATATGAAAAACTATAGTTTCTTAATAAACAAATTCCTTTGGCTATTTAGATAACTTCTTGAGACATCCTAATACATACTTTCAATTAAAATAATCATTACATTAGACTAATGATCTAGGTCATAGAATTTCTTGATGGAGCCAGAGTTCATAGACATACACAGTTTTGTATTCTGACTAACCTGCTATATTTCTAAATTAGCCACAGAAAAATCATAACCTACTTTCACATCCATTTTTCAGTAGATGCGAGGATGCCTAGTTGTCCCCTCCTTGATCTGTTCATTCTATTTGTATAGAGCCTCTTGCTCAGAGGGATTAAAGAACATGATAGTCCATCTTCTCATACAGGACCTAGGACAACATTCTCAAGGCCTCTCCTCTCCAGTCTGCAATGTCTCTGATACACAGTGTATTTGTAGTTAGCATTTGTGATTTGTGGGGAGATCCTGCAGTGTTTAGGAAAGAGAACTGACTGGGCAGAAAATCTGAGGTTTGGGAACTAATCATGACGTAAGTTAGCTGCAGTTTCCTGAATAGCTTCTATCACTTCCATTTCCAGAAATGTTAAATGGAAGAGATAGAGGAGATGACTTGGAATACCTATTCTAGTGTACCATTTTATGATTCTGGAGCTGATCTTACTGTTCCTTGAATGAGCCCAAACAAAACTCAACAGCTGTAATACACTGATCTATAAACTGGCTAGCAATCACTTCATTGCTTTTGAGGACTTTATTATACCAGAGTCTGACCTACCTGCAGAAGACAGCACAATATATATATCTGAGAGGTGTAGCCTAAATGAGCTTGCAGAAAGAAATATATTTCCCTGTGTACAGCTATAAATTCAGCTACATGCTATGTGCTAAGCATATGTGTTGCTTTCTGGTCTTATGAGGTGCTTGGTCTAGCAAATTCACCCTTTGGCCATTATGGCTACCTCTTCTCTTATCTCTGTCCCCCTCATAGCAGAGCCAGAGGGCAGGAACAACTATTAAAGCAAGAAAAAGTACAGTTTTAAAAAGTATTTTTATTTTCATTCTGTTAGAGCCAGTGCAGTTGAGCAAATGGAATTAGGATTATAAGAAAAAAGTATATGTAAAATTTAGAAGCAGACCTTCTGCTCAGATTGCTCTCAGGAAGGGGACGAGTGCATAGTCTTGGTCTTTGTGACTATTTTCTTGTTTCTGTCCGCTTAAGTATAGGAGCGCAGAGAGGGAGATTGCGTACATGGCTGGTGTATACTCCCTCTGTTAGAGGTCAGCAGGGCAGGTAGGCACTAGTGAGATTCCTCTATTAAAGTTTAGTACGGGCAGGCAAAATGTACTGGGGAAAAGTTCAGTGCCTTCTGTGTACTGAACATATTCAAACTTTGCCCACCCACCCCCACCCTGCCACTGTTGCCACTCTAGTTCATGTTGCCATCATTTTTAACCCAGGTGCCTGTAGTAGCCTCTGAACTAGCTTATTTGCTTGTTTTGGTTCTTTTTTAAAGACAGTTTCCTACTCTAACCCTGGTTAGCCTGGAATTTGTTATGTATACCAGGCTGCTGGCCTTGAACTTGGAGTGACGTTCTTGATTCTGTCTCTGTGCTGGGATTTATAGGCTTGAACCACCACACTTGGCCTGAAAGTAACTTCCTTTTTTCAACTTCTATTTCAGTGTCGTCTGTCTTTTTTTTTTTCCCTTCTTTTCTTTTCTTTTCTTTTCTTTTCTTTTATTTTATTTTTTTGAGATAGAATCTCCCTGTACCCCAGCTGGCCTGGAATTCTCTGTGTAGACAAGGCTGGCCTCGATCTCATGAAGATCCATCTGGCTCTGCCTCCGCTTCTACCACATGGGTCTTGGGGCTCAAACTCAGGTCATCAGGCTTGGTAGCATGTGTCTTCACTTGCTGAGCTATCTCACCAGCCCTGTCTTTCATAGAGTAGCCAAATTTATAGTCAAGTTAATCACATCACGTTACTGAAAAACCTTGCAGTTCCCATCACACGTCTCTAATCCTGCATGTAAGCCATTGGTTGTCAGTCTCAGGTTCTGCCTCTCTCCTGATCACTCTCTGTCTCAGGTTCTTGGGCCTTGTGACCAGGGTCATTATGGTAGGTGAAATAAATCAGGCAAAAGGCTTCACATTGCAGATTCTGCTTATGTGAAATTCTGGACAAAAACAAAAGTAGAGCTAGGAAACAGATCCATGGTTGCCAGGAGCTGGGGCCTAGGGAGGGATTGAGTAAAGAGCCATGAAGGAATTTGCTTTATGGCGACCATGGTGCTACAAAAATGACTGCATTTGTCAAAAACAGAGCTCTACACTCTAAAAAGGTAAATGTTACAAGGCCTGAAGAGACTCAATTTTTTTTTAAGAGACCCAATTTTAAAAGGAACAAAGTCAGCCATTTGTCACTGTCTTGTACAGAACTGGCTCCAGGGAAGTGCAGCGGGGTGGCATCTCTTGCCCTTAGGCACACTGGGTGTGCTGATGTACTCTGGAATGCGCTAGATTTAACCAGAGCTGCTCTGATGCCAGTGACTAGGAAGCCCCACTTCAGACTTCCTGGAATGGTTATTAGTCTCCAAAAATTGGTCTGGATACACCCCATCTGACTCTGGGAAATTCTCATTTCCGACAGCAGGCTGAGTCACTCAGGCTGGAGGGGCCTGTGGCCTCTGAGTGAAGGGTTTGCATGTATTTTCCCTATTTGTCACAACAATGTGACAGTTGATTCACATTAGTCTAGAATGTGTAAATTGTCCAGAACAAAAGCATGGTTTAAATGAAGCTAATTGCTTCAGCAGGCCTATGGTGACTTAACTGTGAGCAGCTGTGTTGGAGAACGCCACTCAGCACAGAACCTGCAAAGATGACTCAATTCTAGGCTTGGTCCTCAATGAGCCAGTCAGCTTGGGAAGGCCAGCCTGGTCTACATAGTGAGTTCCAGGACAGCCGGGGCTACAGGGAGACCCTGTCTCAAAAAGACAAAAAAAAAAAAAAAGAAAGAAAGAAAATTGTAGGCTGCATGATGGTTTCAAGGACACATCCATGTGCACACACTGAGTAAAGAATTGATTTAGTTGGGCTGTTGAGGTGTCTGGTCAGTATTTGTAGCATATCCTATTTGGGAATTATCATATTAGCATATGTTACTAAAATAGCATTCTTAGAGCAGTGTAGAAGGGTTTTGGACTCTTGGAGCATGGTGTTCGTTCTCTGCTTTTGACCTAATACCTTTCCTGAACCTTGTCACTCTTAGGAGGTACAACTACCTTTTCCTATTACCTCTGGTTACAGCCCCCTCAGAAACTACCTTTCCTTTTTTCCTTTTTATGTCTTTTTTTTTTTTTAAATCTTGCCTTGATTCAGATTGTACCATTCTCACAGAGACTGTGTAAGTAGACTTAGCTCAGTAACAGTAGTTTAACCTGATTTCTAGTTAATAGTTTTACTGCTGTCTATCTTTTTGTGTTCACGTTAGCTCTGGAATTTATTTGCTTCATGTAAATAAAGAGTGGATTAGTAAAGCTGTCACCAACTAGTTTGTGAAGTGTAACATTAGTACCCACCGTAATCTATCTTCTTGAACAGCACCAGGGTTGCCATATTGAGGACATGCCAGTTAACAGGTGACTTGGAATGAAAAATCAATTCTCCAAGGGAAAATAAACAGAAACCACAGTTAAATACTGCAGCGTTTGCTACAAACTCGGCATTGGGTGACCTCTCCATACATTATTTTTCTTAATTATTGGAATTCTTTTAAACAGTGTGCAAAAGTAGCAGCTGTGTCTTTATTTCATTTACTAGTGCACCTTACTGAGGGTGTGTGTCCAGATGGGTGACACCAAACTGGATGGTTCCCACTCTGTGGACTTTGATGAAGATTCTGGCCAGGGCTCTAACTGAAAGGACAGCCAGGAAGTATGGCAATTTTCAAATCAAATGGGAATCTGGTGGGTTTTTTGTTTGTTTGTTTTTTCCTTTTTTCAGACAGAGTCTCACCATGAAGCCCAGGCTGTCCTAAAATTGGTATGGCTCCTGTCTCAGTCTCCCATGTGCTGGGATTACAGGGTGTATGACAACACACCTGACTTCCATTATACTACTTTTGATTAAGTCCTGTTCATATATTATTTTTCCTTGGCCTGGGTAATTGAACTATAAAGTCAGGGTGACAATGATATTTTAAAACTAAAAGAAAAGAAGCCTTCCCACCTCCCAGCAGTGATATGCTGATTGTTGGTAGACTGCGCTCAGAAGCCTAGTGGTACTGGATGTCAGCAGTCTAATACTTACACTCTATAACCCTTAAAGTCATGATTGTCTAATGGAATGCACCAGCCAGGATACATTATGACAAGTAGCAGAAAATTTGACCAACTGTCTTTTGGAATAAGACCTCATTCTCTCCCAGAGCGTGTAGGTCATGGGAAGAGTGAGCTCCAGGGTTTGCTGATAAAGTAGTTCAGTGATGTCAACAAGGACTCTGGCCATTCCCACTCCTTGGTGCTACCATCCTCCACTTCATACTCTGACTCAAAAGCATGGGTGGACTAGGTTTCTGAGACCCAGCAAGTCAAACATGTCTGCAAACAAAGATGTGGCCTTGTGTTTGGGCAAACACATTTGTAGCCAGAACCCTCCAGCTATCTTCCCTCCTAACTATAGAGTCCTGTCCCCATCTTTTAACCAGCAAGACAAATGACATCACTGCTGGTTTAAATGTTTGAGGTGAAATCATTATTGGGGAGATAGGTACCAGGACTAAACCATGAGGCTCAAAGCTCATGTCTATAATTTTAAGTATCCTAATAGCCATATATATATATTTTTTCCTTCCTTCCCTCCCTCCCTCCCTTCCTTCTGTCTTTTAGAGACAGGGTCTCCCTGTAGTATCAGCTGGCCTGGAACTTGCTGTGTAGACTGGCTGGCCTCGATCTCAGGGATCTGCCTGCCTCTGCCTCCCAAGGGCTGGGATTAAAGGTGTGTGCTACCATGCCCAGCATAGTAGCCATATTTTTTAAGTAATTAAATTTAAAAAAAATATTTTCTTTATTATTTTTATTTTATGTGTTATGTGTGTGTTGCCTGCATGTAGGTAAGTGCACCTGTGTTGTGCAATGCCCACAGAGGACAGAAGAGGCTGTCGGATCCCCTGGAACTGGAGTTACAGACAGTTGTTAGCTGCCATGTGGGTGCTGGGATTCGAACCCGGGTCTTCTGCAAGAACAACTAGTGTTCTTAACCACTGAGCCATCTCTCCAGCCCCAAGTAATTAAATTTTTAACAGTATGTTAGTTACTTTTCTCATTGTTGTGACAAAATATCTGACAAAAACAACTTAAGGAAGGAAGAGTGGGTGTAGGTTCACAACTGGAGAGTGCAGCCCATCATGGCAAGGAAGGTGTGATGGTAAGAGGGTCTAGGTGTGGCAGCAGGAGTGTGAAACTGCAGGTCACTTCACTGGCAGTCAGGAAGTAGAGACAGGTGGTGCTCAGCTGGCTTCTTTTTCTCTTTATATTCAGTCTGATTGAAGATTTTAAGATTTTTGATATAGTTCATACTTGAAACATGGTTGAAGCGTGTGTTCTATACTTGTCTCAGGTGTATTTCAGGGGCTGCATAACTAAGTGCATATTGGATGACAGAGGTCCCTAGGATGAAATCCAACATTAAAATTGCATCTCTGCCTGTCTTCAGTGTCATCCTTCATCTAGCCCATGCCTCATTGTATCTAATCTCTTGCCCTGTCTTTTCTTGTGTTCTTCCCTCTGATTGGCTCAGGAGAGCCTTGCTCACAAAGGAACTTTAATTTTAATGTTGTTGTAATTCAGGCTTTACTTTTATTTTGTCCATCATACACAACTGAAATGCCACTCCAAGTAATAGGCCTTCCTCACACTTGTGAGGAGACGTAAAACTCCGCTGTATTTTTAACATTATCCCATGGTTGCATTTATCAAACCATTCCCCACTATCTCTTTAATATTGATTAAACCTCTGTCCAGCAGCCTTCTTGAGATCCAGGGTACTTTAGAAGTATTCAGTACATGTTTATAGGATGATTAAGTTGGATTTCTAAGAAATGACTTCACAGACTGTATGACATAAAGCTGATAGACAATGTCTGGCCCCATAAGCTTTCTCTACCAGTGGCTCTATAAGGACATTTTTTTAAATGGAAGGATCCTTATGCTGCCTTGTTGCCCTTGAAGTATTCACAAGCTGGCTACAGGCTGGCTCTCCTTAGGACTCTATCATATCTGTTAGTTCCTTTATTGATCTATTTATAATCTTTAGTTTTTCTAATTTTATCATTCATATGTGAGTATATCCTTCTTGGTATATTGAGTTACTTGGTTCAAACACTGAGGTTGCTTCCAAATTCTAGCATCTACCAAATAGGACACAGTGATATGACTCTTGGCTCTGTTCCTTAGAACCTTAACAAGGACAAACATCTTGAATTCCAGCAACAATTACTCAAGACAAATGCAACGTTTTACTAATATGAAATGTACGTGAGTCACAGTGCATTGTAACACACACCAGCCATCATCAGAGTAGCCATGGTGGTTCTGCATTTGTGGTGTCACACCGGTGCAGTGTAGGTTTGGACTTCACTGCTTCACTAGACATGTGCTGTCAAGCCAGTGCTGCATTCTGTGTGTGGGGAAAGTCACCTGTGGTTACTGCCATTGGTAGTTTGTAGGAACTACCAGAACTCAAGATACAACTTGAGTTTTTCTCTGATGAAATAGGGTGCTAAAGAAGATACATTAAAATGCAAATGAGGGGCTGGAGAGATGGCTCTGTGGTTTAAGAGCACTGACTGCTCTTGCAGAGGACCCAGGTTCAGTTCCCAGGACCCACAGGGCAGATAACAACCGTCTGTAACTCTAGTTCCAGGGGAATCCCTCTTCTGACCTCTGTAGGCATTGCATGACATGGTGCACTTACACACATACAGACAATACACGCATACACATAAAAGGAAAAGAATTTTTTTAAGTAAATGAGTTTTAATGTTTATTTTGGGAAAGTGCTTTCATATTTGTTGATTCCATATTTTAAATGTTTCCTCTCTCTGACAGGTATCTCTTATCATAGAAATAAAATGTTTGTTGACTTTTAACTTTATTAGGAAATTTTGATTTCATACAAGCACAACTGATGATAAGGAATTTAGTAGCTTTGAAAAATAAATTGCATGGGACTGGAGACGTGGCTTAGCAGTTACAAAGCATCCACATGACTGCTCAAAAACCATCTGTGACTCTGCTTTCAGGGAATCCGGTGTCCTCTTCTGACCTCCATGGCAAAAGGCATGCATGCGCTACATATACACATGTGCAGACAAAATACTTGTACACGCCGGGCGTGGTGGCGCACACCTGTAGTCCCAGCACTTGGGAGGCAGAGGCAGGAGGATCTCTGTGAGTTCAAGGCCTGCCTGGTCTACACAGTGAGTTCCAGGCCAGCTGGGGCTACAGGGAGACCCTGTCTCAAAAAGACCAAAAAAAAAAACAAAAAACTTATACACATGAAATTTAAAATAAATAAAAAATTTTAAATTGCAGCAGGCTACATCACCAGAACCTCTTTCTCACCACCAAATTGGTGTCATTTGTTGGTGGACTAGAACAGGAGTCAGTATACTTGCCTCAAGAGCCAAATCTGGTCTACTACCCAAGTTAAGAACGGCTTTTATATTTTGGAATGATTGAAAATAAAATAATATTTCATGACATTAAAACCATGTGAAATTCAGATTTAGTGCCCATAAATACATTTACTTAGCAATAGCCATCTTTGCTTATATGTCTTGGCTATGGTTGCTTTCCCACTCCATGGCAAAGATGAGGAGTTCCAAGAGGCCCCATGGCCTGCAGAACCTAAGTCTTTACCATCTGCTCCTTCATGAGAAAGGCTTGCCAGTTCAAGTCTGGGATTATAAAGCAGAAGCATTAAGCATTCAGCTTTTGAGTCTTGTATCAAATGTTACATTAAACGTGGTGAGAGTTTGTTCTTTCAGAATGAGCCAGTGTCCTGGAAATACTGCCCATGTGGTAGTACAATAGACTTGACTGTGGCTTTGGATTTATTTACTTCACAGAGCAAACCAATTTTATTCTCTAAAGGAATAATAAATAAGTCTGTCTTCATCAGTATTCATCAGGGCATTGAAAGAAAGTTTGCCTGTAGCAAAGGTTTACTTTTGTCTCCTTGCTGAAATCCCATTTAGAAATGCTTCATAACCGTACTTGTTTTTAAGTATTAAGGGACATTGAGTTGTCTCTATAGTGACCTTTCATTTCAGACGCATAAGCAGTTTCCAGAACCAACAGTGACTTATAGGAGAAGGTAGCAGGAAGATTGAATATTATGTATTTTATAACTGACTCATAATTTCATTTATGCTTAGTACAGCATGGACTCATTTCTAAGGGCTGTATATATCCAGTGATACTGTGCACACGAGTGACTTATTAATTTAGGCTATAAAGTAATTTTGGACTGTAGTCAAAACCCATGACCTTACTCTTTGCTTTCTTCTATTACATTTTTTTCTTAGAATGATTTGAGGGGGGGGCGTATATTTTAACTAACAAAAAGGACAGAATTTTAGGTATAAAAAAACTGGGTTTTCTCAACTGTACTAAAAAGAAGACTGAGTATAGTTATATAGTAAGTACCTTAAAATGCCTGCAGCTTCATGTTTTCCTACAGTTTATCTCTATAAATATTACTTATGTTCATGATTTTATAGCATCAAAAGTTTTCTAGATTTTCTAATAAGTTGTGTCACTTGGGGCCCTTAATGTATATTCCATGTCTATTATTCCTTAATTTTTAAAAAATATTTTTGTTATTTTTATTTTATGTATATGAGCATATTGCCTACATGTATATAAGTGTGCCCATGTTGTACAATGCTTATGACAGTCAGAAGAAGGCATTGGATCCCCTGGAACTGGAGTTATGGACCGTTATTAGCCACCATGTGGGTGCTGGGAATCGAACCTGGGTCTTGTACAAGAGCAGCCAGTGCTCTAAACTGCTGAGCCATCTCTCAAGTCCCCTTAATTTTTAATTATTCTAATTTTTAATGTCCCCTCTAAATTTAACAAAGTCAGGTAAGAATTTAGCATTCTTAGCTATTCTATATGTCTGAACGTTTGATGTTGATTTGAAGATCACTGGGGAAATATTCTAAAAACTTTTTGTTAACAGTTCACACTGGTGAATCATAACAAGATACGTTATTAAACCAATAAATACCATATGTGTATAATTGGCTAAATGGATGTGAAAGTTATAGTGGAGAACTGTTGCCTATATAGTCTTTTTACAAGTGGCGATCAATGGAATATAGTTCCCTTGGCCACAGATTTGAGAGCATTACTGCCCACTGGAGGTCACATTTACAACCTAAAGAGTATTGCCTTCCTCATAAATTTGGATTATGGTGTTGTGCGTGATTTATTCTGCTATTCTAAAGTTGAAAACCTTCTCTCCCTTAGCAATGTACCTTCAATTAAGTCATGCCTCTCTCCCTGCCCAAAATTCCTCTTTGTACAACCTAATTACTGGTTATATTTCAGAATTTCAGTTCTATTCTTTCATTGCTGATTGCTGTTTGGCTGGCTCCCTGTGCTGGCAGGTATTGCTTTCTTAGATCACTAAGTCAAAAATACTCCTTAATTAGTTGGATTCTCTTCTGCATCCTCTGATGGAAGGCATTTGAAGGCATTTTTAAACTACCAAATATTTAACATGTAAATTAAATTACAAGGGGAAGATAGTGATGAAAAATGTCTACTATTTTTCATAGATGGGACAGTGATATGCTACCAACAAACCTAGGTTAGGTTGCTACTGTTTGGTAAGAAATGTTACCATTCCATGAAGATCAAACTTGAGGGACTGGGGCCTGTGTTCGATGGAACAGGATGCACTTAATATGCATGAAACCCTATGTTCAGTCCCCAGCATCAAATGAAAAAAAAGATTCACACTCAAGTTTCTCCTCTAAAAGATGAATGTGCTGAGTAGCTTTCTCTCCCTGCAGAGAGATCATGCCTTTATGTGAATCCCTGGCCTATCAGGTCTTATGTAAAGGTAATTGCTTATGGAAAACAGATAGAAGGTTGCCTGGCACTTGTATTCTATTTGTTAATACATTTCTGTTTTCCTAGATGACAGTCTGCTGGGATTCTGGCCTCCAGTTTCCTTACTATCTGTTGGGGTGATCCCATCTCCTTACCTTGAACTCCAACTCTTGGTCACCTTTCTAGGGTCCAGACTGCCCTTGTTACTTTCTCCTGCCCTTTGGGTACTTTTGTACTCTTTGATCTTTTACTGCTTACTTGACCTTTGTGTCTGGCCCTTTGCTGTTTTGTCTACAACTAACATTTCAGAGGCCATTCCCATATTCTCTTCAAACTTCCCCAGATTGGCATGTTCTCATATCCTGGACTTCTAGGACCTCCCACTGTCTGGGAACTATTGAGCCATTCCTTGGCCCAGCAGTTCTCAGGACTGTATCTTGTCACCCAGGTCTATTGGTTAATTTTTATGCCACACTAATTATTTTAAAGACCTATCATGCTTTCAAAGATCAATGCAAAAGTTAACTTCCTGAGGGAGAAAAATCCAAAAGTGACTTTGAGAACATTTTAATTCATTCATTTAGCAGGTGGGTGTCTGTAAACATAGGCTCTTTCTTATTCATTGCTATTCTAGGCACTAAGAAGTATTTTCAGTTTTGTAAAAGAAAAGCTCCCAAATTAATTGTAAAGGTAAACATGGAAGCCATGACTCCTGCTCAGTTTTACTATGAACCTAAAATGTCTTTTAAAAAGTCTTTAAGAGGGAAAAAATGTTGGAGAAACAACAAAATACATACATAAAATAATTGAGAACCAGTTTTGAACCAATACAGGTTTTTTTTTTCTAAGAAATACTTTAAAATGCCTAAGTGTTGAAAGGCTGTGGGTTACAGGAGTGGTGAGGAGGAGGAAGAGGACTCATCAATCAATTATGTTTCTTTTAGGCATCAATGGGCCAAAAATTGGAAGACAAATTGTAAGGATATTCCACATAAGAGAAGTAGAAACATGGAAGTTGATATATATATTTTGAGGTGAAGAATCTTGGTTTACTGGGAGCTTCTAGATTAAATGATGTCTTGTGATACCAAGGTGTATGAGTGTGTTCTTGAAAGCCAAGCTGAACAGTGTGAAAAATTTGAGTCATTCTTCATTCAGGAGCAAGGGGTGTTTATGATGGTGTCCATAAAATCAATCTGGCCGCCAGATGCAGGACTGACTGAGGGAGAGAAAGCCTTCTCTCCTAGTAATTCTGGAATGGGTGCTGATTGCCCTAATGGGTGTAACTGAAAAATGAGAAGGAAAGCAACACATTTTCCAGAGCAACACTGCAGAAAAAGTATCAGAAAGCTCTAGTGACCAGCTGAGTAGTAAAGAATGAAAAAGAACAATTAAAATGACCCATAAAGGCCCAAATCAAAAGGGTAGAGTAAGATCTGGGCAAACCTTTCTTCAAAAAGCAACAATAAGAATGGAAAAAGTTGTCCAGAAAAAGTAACTTTGGGACTTTGGAATTGATAAAATGCATTCAACAGATTGAGAAACCTCCATTTATAGAAAAACAGCTATACTTTGGGTAAGAAAAGTTGGATTCTGTGATGTTCCAGACTGTGGATGCTCTGATTTCCCACTTGTAGACTCAGCACAAAGGTTCTTTAAGGTCAAGCAAAGCTATGAAAGTTTCTGTGAAGAAGTGGATTGTGAAATGTCTCATGCCCACCAGCAACAATAGGCATCTTAGTGGCAAACATAGGCTAGCTAGGAGCTCAGTGAGCCCAAGGTTTCAATTTTGATTGGCATCAAAAAAATGGACCAACAGAATAGCCAGAGATTTATTGGGAAGAGTCGAGAAATGGCATTGTAGTGATAGGTGGCCTTGAGAAACTCTTTACATTTTCTTGGTTAACCAAATAGTTTTATATACATACAGGGTAGATCAGAGAGGACTCAAACTAGCTATATGCCCTGGTTGACTGGGAAATTCTGTTCAAATGTGGAGGACAGGCAGGAGAGCTTGGCAGAAATTTAATACCAGGGAAGACTTGAAAACAATTTGATTTTCTAATGTGGTCCCCAACCAAACACAGATCCATTTGTAGAGGTTAAAAGCCTCACTAGCAGTCTAGAGAGAATGGCTCAGCAGTTAAGAGCACTGGCTGCTCTTGCAGAGGACCCAGGTTGGGGTCCCAGTACCCACATGGCCTAATAACCATCCATAAGTCCAGTTCCAAGTGGTCTGAAGCCCTCTTCTGACCTTTGCAGGCACTGCATAGCATGGGTGCACTTACATGCATGTAGGCAATAAACTCATACACATAAAATAATAATAATAATAATAATAATAATAATAATAAAGATTCACAAGCTTAGATGTTTAAGCACAGCCAGTAACCAATCAAGTGATTCTGGTGATTGAGTTGAGATCCAGATAGCCTTGCACTATGAGGAAAAATTATCTTGCAGATTTACTTCAAGAAAATTAATAAATCTATAGCAAGAACAGCAACTCTGAGGGGAGAACATTAAAATCTAGCAATATCAGAATTTCTAATTTTAGTTTTTTATAAAATATATAAAGAAAAGGGGGCTGATCCTCAGAGAGGAAAGAAAGTTATCAGTGGAGGGGCTAGGGACATGGTTCAGTGGGTAAGAGCACTTGCTGTTCAAGCTTGAAGGCCTAAGTTCAAGTCCTGGGCACCCTTGTAAAAAGCCAGGCATGGCCACACATGCTAATAACCCCAGCTTGGTGGGGGAAAGAAAAAGTCAGTGGAAACATTTATGAATGGGCCCAGATGTTGGACTTTGCAGATGAAGACTTCAAAGCAGTTACAATGCACATGTTCAAGGAATTAAAGGAAACCATATTTAAAGAATTAAAAGAAAATGTAGCTCATGAATGACTCAACAGATAAATTATTTGAAAGATTAAGTAGGAAAATCTAAGTTGAAAAATATAACTGAAGTAAAAATTCATTAGAGTAGGCATGGTGGTGCACACCTTTAATCCCAACACTCAGGAAACAGAGGCAGATGGATCTCTGTGAGATGAGGCCAGCCTGGTGTACATAATGAGTTTGAGGCTAGCTGGGGCCACAGGGAGACCCTGTCTCAAAGAGACCCCCCCCCAGAAAAATTCACTAGCGTCAATTACAGACTCATGGTAGCAGAAGAAAGTACCATTAGGCTTCATAATAGATGAATGGGAATAACACAGAGGAAGAAGAGTGTGAAAAGCAAACAGAACCTCATCCAGGCATGGTGGTGCACACCTGCAATCCCAGCACTCAGGAAGCTGTGGCTGGAGGACTGCAAGTTTAAGGTCCACCTGGGGTGCATAGCAAAGACCCTGTCTCAAAAACAAACAAGTAAATATAGCCTCAGAAGTCATGATGTGCCATTAGGTAAAAATGAAAAGAATTAAACACCATTGTCAAAGTTGGTTTAACATTAGAAAATCAGTGACTGTATTTATAAAAAAAAAAAAAAAAAGGGAGGCAGTCTCAGTAAACATAGACTAAATCCAGCCTTTATTCCTCATTAAGAACTGAACATTCTCCGAATAAAAATGAATTCTCTTGTTAAAGAACATCTATAAAAAGGCCCTATAGCTACTGTCTTCATAGGGAAAATAATGAATGCTTTCCTCCTAACAGTGGGGACAAAGCAAGAAGTCTGCTCTCCGTATTACACAGTACTGTACTAGAGGTTGTAGCCAGTGCGATACGGCAATGAAAGGGGAGAAAAGAGAAAAGACAGAAATAAAAAGTGTATGGCTTGGAAAAGAAAAAACAGCTGCCTTATTGCATATGACATGACCCTACATTAGAAAGACACCCCTATTAGAATGAGTAAGTACAGTAATTACAGCCATGATAAAACCTACAGATTAATATGTAAAACCCAATTATATATGTGTGTGTATGAATTAAATAATCCAAAATTAAATCAAGACTATTTTTCTATAACAACATCAAAAAGGATAAACCACACAGAATTTAAATGAAGAGGCTTGTATTTGGAAAATAAAGCATAGCTGAGGGAAATTAAAGATCCAGATATCAATAAATGTTCATGGATTGGAAAATTCCTTATTGTTAAATTGACAATTCTCCTCAAATTGAGATTTTCAACACAATCCCTAACAAAACCCCAGTGGGCTTTATTGGATTCGGATTGACAAGCCAGTCCTGTAATCTGTATAGAAATGCAAAGAGCTCAGCACAGCTAAAACCATTTTGAGATGAAAGAATAAAATTAGAAGACTTACCCTATTCAGTTTCAGATTTTCTAACACTACACTAGTCCAACTGATGGTGTAACATAGGCATGTAGACCAATGGAAGAGAAGTGACAGTCTATAAATGAAACTTCATATTAGCTCAGTTTTCAACAGAAGTACTACAGAAATTCAATGGAGGAAGGATAGTGTTTATAATAAACAGTACTGGAAAAATTGAATGTGCATATGAAAAATATGAATTTAGACCATTGCCTCATACCAGATACAAAAGGTATGGAAAATAGACTTAAGTGTAAAAATCTAAAAATTATAAAACTTGTGACAGAAACACAAGATAAATTTCCATAGCTTTAGATGAGGCCGAACTCTGAGATACAACATTAAAAGCACTATCCATGGAAAAAGCTGGTAAGTTGCACTTTATCAAAACTTGAAACTTTTGTTCCTCAAAGAAACTGTTAAGAAAGTGAAAAAACAGCCAGGTAATGGTAGCTCATGTCTGTAATCCCAGCACTTTGGAGGCTTGCATCAGGAGGATCGCCATAAGTTTGAGGCCAGCCAAGGCTACGTAATAAGTTTAGTTTCTGCTTGGGCTACTGTACAATCCTGTCTCGACCAAAACAAAACACTAGTTAGAAGTAAATATTTACAAATTATGAGTTTGGCATATGAATCCTATCCAAATCATAAAAAGAGGATTCTACAGCTCACTAAGAGAAGGCAAGTAAATTAAAAGAAATCAGTAAAATGAATAGATGATTCACCAAAGAAGGCAGACCACTGACTATTAAGTGTCTGAGGAGATGCTGCATGTCAGTAGCCATCAGGAAAACACAATATGTGCAGTCACTGAGATGACTCACTCAAACAGCAGCAAACAGCAAATGCTGGTGAGGCTATAGGGAAACTAGCACCTTCACGAATTGCTCACAGGAATAACCACTTTGGAAAACATTTTGCTAGTTTCTTAGAAAGTTAAGCATAAATTTACCATCTGATCCAGCAATTCCACTCCTCAGTATCTATCCAAGAAAAATTAACATATGCTTAAGCAAAGACTTGTATGTGAATGATAGTGTTCGTGGTCTGAAAACTAGAAACAACCTGCACGCCTACCGGTTGCTGAATTGACAAACAAAATATGTTACAATCCATACACAGTAACAGCTACTCGGCAAGGAGTGTGAAGTGCAGAGCTAGTGAGAACTACATAGTTCTGTAACATGAAAACACAGTTCGTGAAAAGACCAGACTCAGGACACTGCATACTGTATGACTCCATTTATATGAAATTTCTAGAAAAGACAAATGACCAATAGCAACAGAACAGGTCAGTAATTGCCTTGGGGCTGGGAATGGGCACAGAAGCACTTTTCATATGACAGAGATATTCTAAGACTAGACTGTGATGTTTTTACAACTACTAAAACTACTCAGAGAATGAACCTTAGGGTATGTAACAGACCTCAATAACACTGTTTTAAAATAGTAGTGTATACTTCCATTGTAAGACCATTCATGATCATGGAAATCTTAATAAAGATCATTTATTTAGGTCAAAAACTTTAAGAAACTCTCCAGCAGACTGTCAGTGGGGTCTTAGGATTCTTAAAATTTGAACAAAGGTAGAATGAAACAGATACCGGCCATCATGTGTTTGGGAGTCCTCAGCTGTCGAAGCTGTGGCGTGGACCTCAGGCCTGAGGATTTGAGCTTTGGTCAGCCCTCCACTTCCCTCTCTCTCCTTTCCAATTCCCTTGGCTTTGGCATTGTTAACTGCCTCACTTTGCTGTGGTCCCAATCTCAGTCCCTGTTATTACTGCTCCACCGTCCTTACTCCTGCACAGTCAAGTACACTGATGCTGACTCCCAGCTATTCCTTTTGATTACCTTCTTCCATCAGCTTTTGCATACTGAATTTTTAAAAATTCGCTGTTGCCATTTTCAGTCTCCAGCTGCCCCCTGGCCCTGATCTGGTTGGCGCTCTGTTTGGCTCAGGATGACCACTTGTTTCTTTTGAATAGGGACTTCAGTTTCTGTCGCATGAAATGTGCTGCCGTTCAGTAGATAACCGAAGATATGATGTTAGAGACACAATGAGAAACTAGAGATAAAGATGTAGATTTGGTCCCCACTTCAGACTAAGAAACAGGACTGAGCCCAAACCTCAGCCTTGTGAGGTGTACCATTAAGGGGATGGAGAAATTGAAACGAGCAGAAGTTAAAATTTTCCTTCAGAATTCCAAACAATATAATAGAAATAGTTTTATTTTTCCTTGAATTTCTGTGTTAATCATTGTATTGAAAACTAGCTTCATTTTTTAAAAAAGGCAGTAGACCTTGGGCAGACCAATTTGCAGAAATCATTTAAGGTATTTAAAAAGAAAAATGTGGGCCTGGAGAGATGGCTCAGTGGTTAAGCGCATTGGCAGCTCTTGCAGAGGACCTGAATTTGATTCCCAACACCCACATGGCAGCTAACAACCATCCATAACTCCAGTTCCAGGGGATCTGACACCTTCTGACCTCCAAGGGCATGGCATGACACTGGTACACTTACACACAGGCAGGCAATACACTCATATACATAAGAAATAAAAATAAAATGAAAAAGTGTTTTGGTCTTTTTGAGGCAGGGTCTCTTCTGTAGCCCCAGCTGGCCTGGAACTCCCCATGTAGACCAGGCTGGCCTTGAACTCACAGAGACTGGTCTGCCTCTGCCTCTGCTGGGATTAAAGGTGTATGCTACCATGCTTGGCCATAAAATATCTTTTAAAGCTAACTTTAAAAAAAAGGGGGGGGGAGTATAAACAGTTTCATATACATTTTGTATCATTTTCTTATACATAGCTAATCTTACATGGGAAACAAAAACCTGGCCATGAAACTGCCTCTCCCACTAGGTGGCAAAAGTAAGCTGCAGGAGAGACAGAACAGCCAGCCTGTTACACTAGAGAGGTCTCTGCATCCTTCCTGCCACCAGTTTGAAGAAGGCAAACACTAGACATTGAAAATAGAGACTCCTGATACTCCCTAGATTCTAAGGTGAGGGAAGGATGAAGACAGACCTATGGAGTCCAGGAATGGCTTGGTTTACACACGCCAGGGAAGATGTGCTGGGAAACCTACTTTCTTCAGTAAGGCATCTAGGAACTCTACAGAGTGTGTGAAACATAACGAATACAATTGATCTTTAAGACATAGATTGTAAGCACACAGTTCTAAACAATCCTTTGCCCATTGGTATTTCTTTTTATTGGAAATAGTAAAGAAAAAGTTACAGTGATCATTGGCAAGTTTGTCCGAAGAGTCCTTGGAGATGCTGTGGAAGATCCCAGAGCTAAACTGCAAGCTGCATTTTCAATAAGCCAATGCATCTCTTAGTACTTGGTCGGTGACTCTCAGAAGTCATTTCTGAACATGGTGTCTGTCACCAGCCAGCCCACCTTGGCTTTTATGAATATAAAACATTCCTGGAAGTTTTCTCAGTTACGTGGGTCTTAGAATATGCTTCAAAATATATAAATTGGCACTTTCAAAATGTGCGAGTCAGACGTTTTCTTTAGTAGTCATCAAAGAATGCTTTTACTTTTATGGTAGCACTGGGAGCTTTTTTCTCTGCACAGATCCTTGGCATTGTTCTTTTGTATGGCAGCAGGCTATGCTTTGATTCTGATAGAAGCTGTCTCTGAGGCTGAGGTTTGCCAGCCCAGGCCAGGACTGCAGGCAGTGGCAGTTTCCCCCAGGCATTGTCCTACAGAATACAAGCAGTTCAAAACTGAGGAAACCACCTCTCAAATCCCAGACAACACACGTTCAGTTTCTTCCCCTGAAGTACAGGCTCAGTGCTTGAATTATTTTAACTGAACATTTTAACTTAAAAACAGTTACTCATTTGCTTATTCAACAGATATTTATTTAGTGTTCTTGTGTACAAAAAATTTTTTAAAGAACACTTGTTGCTTTTCAAACGAGACAAGGTATTTGGGTGTTCTGTTATTGCCTTTCAGTAATTTTCAAATTGTGAGTCACTGTTTAAGTCAATTTTATGAAAAGAAACCCTATTTGATTAATTTTTCCATTCTGGGCTCCTCTGTTTATGTAGATGATAGAACTAACAGAGACTCTTGTGTCATCCCAGGAAATGAGCTTTGCTGTTATTTTAAAGTCTTGTTGATTTGGAGTTTTTTTAATTGGGACTCTTCAATAGAGTAATAAGGAATATGCTCAGCAAAACTTCATTATAGAGCACTTTTGTGTGCCATTGACCCATTTATATTTTATGCCAAATGATGCATCCCATGCAGACTTTGCTGTGCTCTATGTCTATTTCGCCGTTTAACAGATGCTTGTCCTTCAGACCTTTTGCTTAGTACCTGATAACTGTGTTGTTATGGCCTCCAATCAAATTTATAATTAAGGTATTAATCATTTCTGTTTGATTTTAAAAGATTATGGTAACAATAGGGTTTTTTCCCCCTTGCTGACTTCTGCAGTGACCATTTAAATAAAAGTAATCCTGGGTAAAAGATAACACGCATGTTAACTCATCCAATAAAGCTTTATTAAAGGTCTCCACATATGACAGTATGTGAGTATATGGGCCTGAAGGTGTAAGAAATGGATGCTGTCCCTAAGAATTAATCCTTGTGATTAGAAGAAAATCTTTAATGTAAATGAGTAGCACTGACCTATGAGAAACAGAAGCAAAACATCTAAGGAATTTTAAGGAAAGAGAAGGAGTAACTTGCACAAATTTTATGGAGAAAGTGACCTGCAGGTTGAGCTAGCTCTCCCTCACGGCAACCCAGGGAAAGCATTCAGTAGAAAGGCCATCCTCCTAGCAGCAGAGCTGGCCCACATGACCCAGGCCTTGAAGGAGGAGGAGCCAGGCCCTGAGATTTGGCAGCCTCTTTGGGTGAAGGTCAGTGTTAATCTATGAATTAGTGGAGACAAAGGTTAGAACTCCTGAGGTGGAGATCAGATTGTGAAGTACCTTTGTCATTACAACAAAGATTCTGAATTCCATCTTAGTGGGTCAAGTTCAGCCATGGAAATTTGTAAGTGCCCGCCACAGACCAGTTGATGACTGTTAGGCACATTGACAGCCAAGCAGGAGTGATCAGCAAGAAATAACTGGGTGAATCAATTTGGGGAAGACTATCTTTCTGGTTTTTCCAGAGTTTTGTAGAAAAATACCATATTTATATCTAAATGGTTTGAGTCATTTCATTTTTTATTTGGAAACAAATATCCTGAAATTTTATACAAATAAAGGCAAGCCTCCACTATAATTTCATGAGTGTTAGTTCTGTCTCTGAATTATCAGCCATGAAGAAAATTCCAATTTGAAAAAATTACTTTTTACAAATTAGTTAATTTAGGTTCTCTGTCTTTTGAACACCCCTGGAAGGAGCTCTGAGAAGCATCTTCAGAGAGAGGGGAGGTTCTTTCTTGTTCCTTTATGGAATAATAGGTACTTTCCCAGTATTAGTTACTCCTGGAGAAGGAACAACAAATAGATGAAGATGTCTTCATCTACGTTTGAATTTTAAATGACATATGTGGGCCAAAAGACAGTGACGTGTGGTCTTGTCAAGGGATGATACTCTTTATTAAACACATTTTTGAAAATATTTATTAAATTTTATATCCCCACCCCCATGAGGAAGGCCAAAAATTGTGAATTCTGTCTTAGGTGAAGGCAAGTAAAACCAAAGAGAAGGCTAAAGTTCTTTTCTGAAAAAAAAGAAAACAACATGTTTAAGCTTCATTGTAGTGTGCGCTCAGGAAATGCTGAACTAAGCTTTCACCTTACAAGTCGGGAGTTCAGGAATTGTTTGATTTGCACATGCCTGGGAGAGGAACAAAAGTCTACTTTGATCACTAACGTATCTGGGGGATCTACAGGGGTGTGAAACATGCTAATAAATCCAGTTGATTTAGAAATTTTTTAAACATTGAATGTAAATACATAATTCTAAAGTAGATCATACCTTGCCATTAATATCATTAAAAATGTTGCTTCAGAAGGCTGGGCGTGGTGGTGCACGCCTTTAATCCCAGCACTCGGGAGGCAGAGGCAGGTGGATCTCTGTGAGTTCAAGGCCAGCCTGGTCTACATAGTGAGTTCCAGGACAGCTGGGGCTACAGGGAGACCCTGCTTCAAAAAGACAAAAAAAAAAAGTTGCTTCAGATAAAATTGGAAGACTTTGTTCTTTGTCTTACTAAATAAAACTTTAATGAGGATTCAGGGCTTTTATTTACTAAATATCTTAGCAGGAGGGTTTTGACAGTTTCTTTTTAGTATGAAAGTTTACACAGAAGAAATGTTTTCTTTTTACCAAATTGGTTACTTTGAAGTATATGGCAGATTACATCAGTCTACTGAAGAAGACATCTATTGTCGATCATTAGTGATGCAGTAAATTATTTATGTTTTAAAATCCAAGCATAGAAGAATCTTTTGTGTTTGCTTTTGAAGATAGCTGTTAGGATAAAATGTTTGTGAAATGAGTAAAGCTGTCCTTTTGGTTTAGTTAATGCATCGTTGGAGAACTTCTATTCCTACCCACTCACCTCCCTGTTTAGTAGGATGTGAGAAACTGTGTAAATTACTTCATATCTTATGGAGAAAATTACATACTATTTGTGTAACTGCTTTAATAGTCACAGGTAAGAAAATAATAAAAGAGAAAGCTTATTAATTGGCCACTAATCTCAAGTGCAGTCATAAACATTTCACAGTAGTTCAGTTAAAATACACTGTGGTATCTTATAGCAGTCATGTATTGTAATATTGACTTGTTTTTAAAAATGAAAATATAAGTAGCCCATGTACTAAAAACTTTATTCTTGAGCTTCTGTTTAAAATTTTGTACAAGTTTTTAAAAAATAGGTGACTATAATTTTTTAAATTAATTGCTGGTGGAAATAAGTATATTTTACTAAAGTTTTTTAAATTTTATATTGTTACCTACTATTGTGAATATTTAACTACAGGAAAGGTTAAAATATTTTTGCTTAGGCCTAAATACTCTAGACCATATTCCCTGGGTAGGTAGACTAGCAGAGACTGGATCTCATGCTTTTTCTTTAAAAATCTTATTTTGGGACTGGAACAGTTAAGAACACTTGCTGATCTCATAGAAGACCCTGGTTTGGTTCCCAGTGGTAACCCATAACCATCTGCAACTCTAGCTTCAGGGGGTCTGACTCCCTCTTCTGGCCTGTAAGGGTACCAGGCATGCAGGCAGTGTACATACATACATGCAAAACACTTATACATGTAATAAATAAATGAATAAGTAAATCTTTTTAAAAAACACGTTGGGAGAGAGAGAGAGAGAGAGAGAGAGAGAGAGAGAGAGAGAGAAGTGAGATGCTCAGTGATGACTTACCTCTGAATTCCCTGAGGAAATATAGCTAAAATAAAGTCAAGGAGCTCTGCTTGCAAGCAGATCAAAACTAGTCTTTCTTGTCTACACTGCTTGTCTTAGACAAGTGTTTCAGTTCTCATCAGAACTATTCTCTACCCCTCTGCTCAAAGTTCCATCAGCTGGGAAGTTCTTTCTTCTACTGGAACTTGATTTTCAGAAGTAGCCTTCTCCTGTTCGACCCCCTTCCTTTGTCTTACAATATTCCGTCATCCCAGCTATGCCTTCCTTTTTGAACTGTAGTCCTGTTTGCTCATTCTCAATTGGCAAACTTTTCATTTACTCACTAGTAGATGGTACAGCAGCTCCATTGTCATCTTCAACCCCACAACCATGGTGACTGTCTTGGCTGCAGTCTCCAGTGTCCTACAAACTGCCACATATAAGGACCCCTCCTCAGCCTCCTCCTGTTTGACCAGTTCTGTAGGACTGCTTCCCTCCTTGTGAGACCTTTTGCCTTAACTGACTTAACTGTCTCTTTGGCTGTTTGTCTTCTGCTGGGCTCTCAATGTGTTGTTATCCTAAAGTTTTATCCTGGGTTTTGGTTCCTTTTGGATGTTTGCCACTTTGTGCTGCTTTGTTGATCATATTTTGATGTCTTCCCAGCCCACACATTTGTATATGTATTTGTACCAATAAGTATCTCTTTACTTTAAAAGGAAGAGATTACTTTTAAATTGGTGCACATGATTCTAACAAGTCACAGAATCTGTAGTGCAGGCTGGTGTCTGGAAGCAGCCAGAGTTGATGCTGTAGTCTTGAATGAAGTTTGCAGGGCAAACCTGTAAGATTAATATGTCACATACTTAAGGTAGAAGCCCTTCCTCTCTGGAATCCTCACCTTTTCCTCTTAAGACCACTGACTGATGGGATAGGCCCTTCACATTGTGGAGGCTAATCTGATTTCCTAGTCAGCTAACTGAAAATGTTAATCATGTCTGCAAAATATCTTCCCAGGAGCATCTACACTAGACTTTGACCAAGCAAGCTGGCCACCACAGCCCAGCTGCTTGATGCATAACATTAACTATCAAACCCCCTTACCAAGTGCAGGCTTATGTTTTATGGGATATGGGATTTGACAGTTCTTATACTTACAATAGGTTGGGTCACCTTGGGCATGTTTCTTAATCTCTCCAATAGCAGTTCTCCTGTTTACAAAATAAGAACTGTAAATAATAGTCTCTAAGATCTCCATGGCTGTCATGGTGTCAGTTACACATATACTTGATAAATAAAGGGAGTGCATAGTGAATGAAAACAAGACAAGTCCTGTCACCTGAATGGAGAGATCAAATTTAGACTGCAGAATCAGACCAAAACTTCTTACTAACAAATTTCCCTCACACAGACATTAAACATGTACAGAGTCTATGTATTAATATTCATGGAATCTCTTTATGTAATGAATGCAGGCCACGGTGTGTGCACATATAGACTGTATCATGTGCATGTGCTTTATGTCCATTTACTCAACAAAGTAATGTCTAAACACCAGGCATCGTGTTAGGTGCAGGCCCCACAACATCATGAGCTCTGCTAGCTTTCCCTTTACTATATTTTCTTTGGCCTCTGCCATGTTCTCCTAAGGACCTGAAAGAATTATAGGTAGCTTCAACATAGCAGTGATTTTTTTGCCCCCTTTCCTCCAGAAACAAGGATGTTATGTGACAGGGCTGGCTCTGCTGACTATTTCTTTTTGTTGTTGTTTGGTTTGGTTTGGCTTGGTTTTATGAGACAGGGTCTCCTTGTAGTCCCAGCTGGCCGGAACTCACTCTGTAGACCAGGCTGGCCTCAATTACACAGAGATCTACTTGCCTTTGCTGCTGGAGTGTTGGGACTAAAGGCGTGAGCCACCATACCTGGCTCTGAATATTTCTTAAATAATATAAATCATTTAGAAGGTTAACTTCAACTGATTTTCTTACTGGCAAATTTATGAACACAATGTGTCTTCCTCTAGTCCTTAATGAATCAGTGTGTTACACTGCTATTTATAGATGTATATAGGTATCATCAGCATTCACTAAACAGAATGTTGAACCATATTTTAGAGATTTGCAGAAATATCTTTTGTATTTTGATAAAGCATATAGAATGTTTTACTTTTGAAAATCTGTCATATAATTATAATGTAAATACTCAGTGTACTACTTTACTATTCCATTATAAATTTGAGAGAAGGTCAAAAGATTATAGTAGTATCAGGGAGAACATTTATGTAATTTCTGTAATGTTTGGTATAATAAACTTACAAGCTAATTGAGATGATATATAATTGTACTAGTATAATTGATACTTAAAAAGTTAAGGAGCCTGTGACTATGGTAGCATACATCTAACCCCAGCACCTGGGAGACAAAGGAAGGAGAATCAGGAGTTCCAGATCATCCTCAGCTCTGTAACAAGTTCAGGGATAACCCAGACTACATGAGACACTGTCTCAAAAGCAAAACAAAACACAGAAAGTTAGGGAGCCTACTTGTGGATTCAAGTAATGATTGTGTTACAGTTATTAAGAAATAATTCATAGTTAATGGCTTGTAAGTTTTTCTAAAATAGAAACTATCATCTTTATATCACCTATTTTAATGAACATGGCCTTTCCCAGTCATAGTTGCCAACTCTTGATTATTGAATATTGATTTCCCTTTGTTGATATTCAATAATATAAAATTCTTTAATAACATATTCTAATAACTTAGACTAAATGAAACACAGCATAAATTAAATAAGCTTTATGATAGTAATTTAAGCATTGATTCATTTGAAAAGCAAACATGATTCTTATAAAAATATGAAGCTTCAAATTAACAAATCTGCATCTTCTAATAGGAAATGGGGACTTGGTAATTGTGTAATAAACAAGTTTAAAAGATGGTATAATCCAGGGACTGGAATGATGATTCAATGGTTAAGAGCACTGGCAGCTCTTCCAGAGGACCTGAGTTCGGTTCCTAGCAGCCGCATAACTGCTAACAACCATTCGTACACAAATTCCAGGGGATCCGATGCCCTCTTCTGGCCTCTGTGGGCTTCGCACAACATGGGTGTACAATATGGTGTTTTGCAAGCAAAACACACTCATAAAAAATAAAAATAATTTTTCAAAAGATGTTGTAATCTGTTATCGGTGGGGTTGAGTTCAGAAGACAGATACCACTGCCCTGTTCTTCATAGTTGCTTTAATGTAAGGGAGAAAAAGCATCCAAATTTTTATAATGCCAGATAAGAAATTAGTGAGCTTTCCTGGTAAAATCAATGTTTGATGGAGGCATGCAATCTATGGGTTTTTATGTAATAAATGTTATAATAATTCTATTAATATTAATTTTGACAGTATTTTTAAACCAAAAAGTATGGTAACAGTGGTGTAGATCTGTGCTGTCTAATTTATAGCCCCTAGCCATGGGTATCTGCTGAGATTTGAAATGCATCAAGTCCAGATTGGGATGTGTCATCTATATGTGAATATGCACTGGATTCAAAAACAACTCCTAAAACAGAAAGAATGCAGATAATCTCAGTACAAGTTTTTAATTGATTAAATGTTGAAGTTACAATATTTTCAGTATATTGGGTTAAACAAAGTACATTACTAAAATTATTTTCATCCCTTTTTACTTTTTAAAAAATGTGACTAAGCCAGGCGTGGTAGCAAATGCCTGTAGTCCCAGCACTTGGGAGGCAGAGGCAGGCAGATCTCTGTGAGTTCAAGGCCAGCCTGGTCTACATAGTGAGTTCCAGGCCAGCTGGAGCTACAGGAAAATGCTGTTTCAAAAAGACCGAAAACAAAAAAATGTGGCTATAAAAATTCCATGTAATATAGCCTGCATTACATCGCTACTGAACTGTAGGTAATGTCATAAATAATTGCCTAGAGGAATTGTAGGTCTAGACCAATACTGTTAAAGATGAGGAAACTGAAGCCCAAAGATGTGAAGCAGCAGCTGACACCAGGCTTGGAGACAGCCAAGGTGGCTCTTTGATTCAGCACACCCTTCCCACATGCCCACTGTGCTGATGGAAACACACACATTGCAGAGCAAGCACTCAGAGTAAGCATTGCCTACTCCAAAGTGGTCATCTGCATACTGGGAGGCTGTAGATGCTTAGATTTGAAATACTTACATCTCCACTTTCAAAAGTGACTTTAGAATTTTTTGAACAGCTTTAATTTTTTTAATTTATCTTTATTTTATATGTATGAGTGCTTTGCCTGCATATGTAAGTGCATCTGTGTGTATATAACCTCATAGAAGCCAAAAGAGGGCATTGGATCCCCCTGGAACTGGAGTTACACAGATGGTTGTTAGCTGCCATGTGGGTGCTGGGAACTGAACCTGGGTCTATCTGGAAGAACAGTCACTACTCTTGACCACTGAACCATCACTCCAGCCTGTCAAACAGCCTTTTGTCAGCAAATCTGTGACTTTTTGAAGTGGCTTTGATTTTTAAAAATAACTAGAAGTTATTTAGAGGTGTCTACTAAGTCATATGTCTGAAACAGATTGTGGTTATTAAAGTAGCTTTGTGTGTGTGTGTGTGTGTGTGTGTGTGTGTCTATGTGTCTGTGTTTTGTGTGTGTCTGTGTATATATGCCTGAGAGAGATGACACATCCTTGAGGCAGACATTCTTGTGAGACAGCTTTGAAGTAAAATTCTGTAACCATATTATTCACAACTTTGCCTGCCTACATGAATACCTGTGTTCATAATCTCTTGAATATTTTAATCATTATTTTATAGTTATGTCTTCTCATTAAATTCAAGAAACAGTGTTAACTACACACATGTATACTTGATTTAGTGAATTCACACTCAAGTAGTTTTGTATTTAAAAGGCCCTTTGAATAAAATGAATTATGAAAAAGTATGAATTTTTATTGACATTTTATTTGAAAACTGGAAGGCTCCATAATATTGTATTAGAGACAGTACTACATAAGAAATTAAATTTGTGGGCCCGCTGGTGCATGCCTTTAATCCCAGCACTCGGGAGGCAGAGGCAGGTGAATCTCTCAGAGTTCGAGGCCAGCCTGGTCTACATAGTTCCAGGATAGCTGGAATACTACAGAGTCTGATTTGTGTCCCCAAATGCCCCTCAGTGTGGGTCCATCTACTGGGCCCACCAAAAATCCCATCCCTGTAAGACATTGTTTTTCCCCCTCCCAGCAGTCATCAAGTGCCAAAAGTTCCTTAGGTTGGGTTGGGATATCTTACCCACTTCCCAATGTCTGTGCTAGAATTTTGTTTGAACTTGCATAGGATCTGTGCATGCTGTTACCATTGCTGTGAGTTCATATGAGTAACTGTTTGGACTGGAAGACTCTATTTCCTTATGGTCATCCATCCCCCCTGTCTTAAATCTTTCTGCCTTTTTCTTACACAATGATCTCTGAGTTGTGGAGGCAGAGGTTTGAAATACTATCAAACTATATTGTTTGAAAATCACAAAAATTCAATAGAAATTAGTTTTTAAAAATCAAAAGAAAGGAAGGATTAAATCTGTTACTGTAACTGTTAAAATTTGTTAGAAACATATTTGTTAAATTTAACATTTAACTGATTTTTATTAACCATTTATAAAACCCACTTTCAATTAAATGGCACTGCACTTTTATTTTACTTGCTATAAGATGCTAAGTATTTGTATACCTGAAGGGAAAATGCATATTCTAAAAGCCTGCAAAACGAACAAGTCCTTTTGATATCTGTTATACAATCTTTATAATATTTAATAGCACACTCAGTATTTGTAAATTAATAAATGGCATGATTATACCTCTATGTATCACCAGAATTTACATTTGGTAATATATTTGATGCTTAGAATACCTGAAGAGACCCACCCACTTCTAATTTAAATAAGTCAGTTTCCTTGCATGGCAGTTTTTGTTATACCAAGTAGAATTATTGTTCAAATAGCAAATAAAAGTATCATACCCAACAAATAAGAGTCTAAACTATTTTATGAGAAATGCATTTTGAAATGGGACATATAGGGTTAGGTCTGAATATGAGATGAAGAAATATGAGGGTGCAGTGAACATTCCTTACCACACAGAGCCTGTAGGGCTTTGTAGGGTCTTGTGATCTGTGCTTCTCCACTTCATCAACTCAACACAATTAGAAAGATTTTGTTTTCTTTCCATATGCATGTAAATCAGCAATCAATGAAAATTTAAATACTCTGTAGCAAAATTTTCATTAAAATTTAAAAATACTATTGTTTCATAATTTTAGTATTTCTAATCACAGTAAAAGTGGCTTACAGTCTATTATTACTCTAAAAATTTTTTATTTATTATTTTAATTTTATGTGTATGAGTGTATTGCCTGCATATGAGTAAGTACACCCATGTTGTACAATGCCTGCAGAGGTCAGAAGAGGGCATTGGATCCCCTGGAACTGAGTTACAGATGGTCGTTAGCCACCATGTGGGTGCTGGGTATCAAAACCAGGACTTCTGCAAAAGCTGCCAGTGCTCCTAACTGCTGAGCCATCTCTCCAGCCCCAATTACTCTAGATAATTCTTTGTAAAAATATTTTTATTTATTATTTTTCTTTTATGTGTATGAATGTATTTCCTGCATGTGTGTAAATGCACCTGTGTCATGCAGTGCCTGTGGAGGTGAGAAGATGGCATCAGGTCCCCTGGAACTCGAGTTTCATGTGGTTGTTAGCTGCCATGTAGGTGCTGGGAATTGAACCCTGGTCCTCTGTCAGAGCAGCCAGTGCTCTTAACTGCTGAGCCATCTCTCCAGCCCCCTGTTCTAGACAACTCTTAAAAACTACTTGCTTCAAGCTATGTCATAGATTTTAACAGAAATTAGTACAATTACTGTCATTTTATTGACAAATGTGGAAAACTTTTATATTTGATCAATGGGTAAACTTAACTAGTTTTATTTGATAGCTTTAGGCATTTGCTGTAGATAGACAAGAAAATCATTTAATTGTTCTATTTTAGAAGGTAAATTTTGTTGAGTATACACATAAAGAAGTACCTGCTAATAGAAGCAAGAATGACCATTTGGGGAAAATGTTATTTTGAGAACTTACAGAGGTTCATCATCAACCACCTGTGATCATACCTGCAGAGAAGGGACGGGACAGAGGAGAGAGGAATGCTGTTTGGTAAATGCCTATAAACTGATGTACCTCTTCTTTTGTCAATCTTAATATGCAGTTTTACTTCAAAGCTATTCTATTGCCTTCTAAAATGTATGGTATACATTTTATATTCCAGTAAACAGAAATTTAAATAACTCCCCAATACTTTCTTGTGAAATTTTTTAAACATACAGGGAAATTGAAATGATCTTATACTGATGACAGCACACCTGCCCCCCTTTTAGTATTTTGCTATTCATACTCATCCCACATCTTCTGTTTATGTGGTTCTTTACTAATCCATCTCTTCTGGCTGGTCTATTTTTGAGCTACCTGGCTGGCAGACATCTGTGTACTGTCTACTGCCCCTAGAACTTAAGTATATGTGTCATTAACTTGAATTCATTATCTGCTTGTGGTTCTTTTTTTCTTCTTTTGAAATAAAAATACTAGATGTACCAATTGACAGGGTGTGCCCATCTGCCTGTGAAAGTCAAACCCCTGCCCAGGTAGAAATTATCATCACAGTAGGAAGGTCCCACATTTCCTAGTAAAGCCTAGCCCCCACCACCCTCAAAGATATTCTGATATTTTGCACTACAGATGATTTTTAGTTGTTACAGACTTCACATGCATGAACTTACACAGTGCATGTACTTTTGTGATGCTTGTTTTACTAGGCCAAATATTTTTGAGTTTCTAATCCCTGTTGAATATAGCCATAATTTATTTATATGTGTTACTGAAATATAAAATCAGTTTGCTTATTCGTCTCCTTTTTATGGATTCCTGAGCTGTTCTCCTCTACTATTCTGAATATAGATGCTGTGAACATTCTCACACAATTCCTCTTCCAACATGTTTTCATTTCTCTTGGATCAGTCTCTCTGAGAGGGATGGCTGGGCCATAGAGTAGTTGTATATTTACATAAGAAACTATTTGACACTCCCACCAAGGATGAATGGAGGATCCAGTTACTGCACATCCTTGTCAACATTTGGTACCAATCTTTTAAATTTGGCCATTCTGGTGAGTATCTAATGGTATTTATGGTGTTTTAATTTGTTGTTTTCTTGTAACCCATGACATTGAGTCCTTTTTTCATGGGTTCCTTGGTCATCTGTAGTTTTGTTTGTGAAGAATCTACTCTAGTTTTTGTCTGAGTTAAGTTCCTTGTCTTTCTATGACATTGCAGAAGTGCTTTGGCTATCCTGGGTACCAATCATTTGTCATGTATGTTTTAAATAGCAAATATAATTTGCAGCTTCTTTATTCATTTTCTTAGTGATATATTTTCATAAATAGGAGTTTTAAATTTTGATGCAATCCAGTGTATCAGTTTTTTGTTTGTTTTATGATTATCTCTTGAAAATCTTTTGCTTATTCCTAAAATTGGGAAGATTTTACCCTTTGGCACCATCCAAAAGCTTTATCATTTGAGCTTTCACATTTCTGTCAGAGGTTGCACTGAGGTTAGTTTTTATATGGTATGAGGAAGAGATTGAGATTGTTCCCCCCACAGACATTCAGTTATTCAAGCATGATTGGATTTCCTTGACATTTTGTTAAAAATCAAGAGATCAAATTAGTATGGGTCTATTTCTGGGCTCTCTTCTTTTCCATGGGTCTGTTGGCTGGTCCTTTTCTGATGTTACTGTGGCTGTGTAGTGAATGAACAGTGGCTTTTGACAGCTGCATGTGCGCCTGTATGTATGTATCTTTATTTTCTTGCTCATTTATTTTCCAGCTTTGTGCTACCTTAGCTAGTACTTCTCAGAGCATCTTGGCCACATATATCTTTCCCCACTTGTTGAATTATCTCCCCAGGGTTAATTTCTTTGTAAAGGAATGCTGGGTCAAAGGATGAATGCATTTTTCATTGTGATATATAAATCCAGTCTGTCTTTTACACTCTGTCAGCCTTTCCAGTACCTGTTTCCCCACACCATATGAAGAGTTAAATTTCTGAAAAGGTAATAAATAAGAATTAGAGAACAGCAACAACAAAAGAATAAATGAACTTGGATTCTAGGAGGTTTGTATATGTTTATAAAATTGGTATTTACTTTTCTTCTTAATTTTATCTCTGAATCACATAGAAAGCATTTTCAACACGGTACTTATCGAGGAGCATCTTGCCAGTAGGAGGTGGTTTGCCAAGCCTCAGATTCCATTTTCCTGTTAGCTTGTGATGCCTCACATTGCTAGAGCAGTAGGTGGACGGCTGAGTGAGGAGTCACCTCCGAGAACTTTCACTGAACTCTGTACTTAGGCTTTCCAAAACAAGTGAGAAGTCCTTGAACAATAGAGAACAGTCCGGGCTAATTTAATGGCTACCTGGTAATTTTCTGACTTAATAGTAGCTTGTATGGCCTGGTTTACAGTGCCGATCTGAGTCAGTAACAATGAGATGCTGTGTCATTTCGGTACTCTGTATTTGTACTAAACTCTTAAATGGGAAAGTGGAAAACAAAGCACCCCCCCCACACACACACTCTAATTTCTTGGTGGTGTGTGGAAGAATGTTCCATTAATTCTATCTCTCTGTGCCCAGTTTAAAGAAGGGGGGGGGGATTCAAAACATGCCAAATCAGAAAAACATGAGATTTTGCTCAGTTTAGTGATTTCTTCCCTCAAGTATTTTTACATTGCTAAAAAAACCTGAAATCTTACTGATGGAAGATGGAATGGAAGAATCAGAAAATGCATGTCTTGATCCCAAAACTCCAGTTGACAAATGTGTGACCTTTGGCAGACAGCTTATATCACTGTGGGTTCAGTTTCCCCATCTGTAACACTGAAGGTCCAATCTTTGTTATCTCGAAGATTCTGTGCTCTTTTGTAATCTGTTGACAGACTCCATTCTAGATTTCTTTTTTTTTAATATTTTGTTATTTTTTTTTATGTTGAGTATATTGTCTACGTGTATGTAAGTGCACCCATGCACCATGCTTGTGGAGGTCAGAAGGTGGCACTGGATCCCCTAGAACTGGAGTTAGGGATTGTTGTTAGCTGCCAGTGGGTGCTGGAATCTTCTTCTGAAAGAGTAGCCAGTGCTCTTAACTGATGAACCATCTCTTCAGTCCCTCTGTTGTAGATTTCTAACTTAGGAGAAAATTTGAAAATAAGTAGCTTTACAATATAACTTAGCTAGTTTTTGTTTTTTTGGTCTTTTTGAGACAGGATCTCCCTGCAGCCCCAGCTAGCCTGGAACTCACTAGGTAGACCAGGCTGGCCTTGATCTCGAGACCTGCCTGCCTCTGCCTTCCCAGTGCTGAGACTAAAGGCTTATGCCGTCACACCCCGGTTTTTGTTTTTGTTTTTTTGTCTTCTTGAGACAGGGTCTCCTTGTAGCCCCAGCTGTCCTGGAACTCACTATGTAGACCAGGCTGGCCTCGAACTCACAAAGATCTGCCTGCCTCTGCCTCCCAGGTGCTGGGATTAAAGGCATGCGCCACCACACCTGGCCTTGTTTTTGTTTTTTAATTGTAAAATCTTAAACTCTTAAACCTCTTAAAATATTAAGCCTCTTAAACTACTAGTTCCCAGGCTTGCATACTGTAATGCCAGAGCAAGAAGCCTAGGGTGATTTTTTTTTCTTTCCCTGCAAGTACACACAGAAATGTTAGGGGAGCTAAACTCAGCCTGTCTGAGTCACCTGTTGAGAAAATAGGCAACTATTGACAAGCCTGATTCATGGCTGAGTGACTGCTCTGCTCCCCTTCACATGATCCCCACCGAGTGAAATCTTTGACCGCCTCCTAAACAAGGTCTGTTTGAAGTTTCTTTTTAACATTTCCAAAACGTTTAATTCAGCAGGATATCTCCTCTGGGGTTCTCCATGTCACCACATCAGCAGCTGTTGAAATCCATTCACTTCAGCATGAAATGTTTTCATAAGTACTTTTTTTATTTGTGACAACAGCAAAGTAAATATAAGACTAAAGTTCTACTTCATTCAACATTTACATGTGTTAGAGCTGCTTCTGACGGAGGTTCAAGTCATCTGTTCACAAGCATTTTTAACCAACAGGCAGATTTGAAATCAGTCTTGACAAGCTTTATAGCATGCTGTACCATGACTTTATTTCTTTTTAATGGTTGGTTTAAACATTCATACTTGGAGTAAAGGAGAACTTAGCTGTGACTTTAAAGCAGAAGATTTTCTGTCTCTTATGAAGCTCTGATTTTTATTTCATAGATAGTTTAGACCATAGCTGTGTCTAAATCTTCAAATGAGATTGGTAATAATGCATAGTAGTTACAAATTCTTTAAATTTCCCACTTTCATAGGAAAAGTACTGAGCTTCCTGGGGAAATCTTTTAATAGGATAAAATAATGCAGCATTCTTGTGGTAAAGAACTGAGGACCAGCAGAATCTGATGTTAATGATAAGGCACAGCAGGGTCTGAGTACATTGCCTTGTTTGAGCAGAGCTGTACTCCTTACAGCTAAGGGTCTTTTACCCAGAAGGAAAAGCCATATTTCTTTGACCACATGGTGAATGTGAGAACTGCTACATTTTTTTCAACATGGTCAAGCTGTCCCTTTCTGTGTTTATTCAGGTTTTAAAGACCTGAGTGTAGTTTTTATAAGCTCATTAGCTTGCTTCGTTCTTTGAGATGCATTTCACCACCATATTATCAGATTTCATTACATGCAAAGAATTATCAGATCAACCCATTATACAGCCTAGCAGCATGAAGTCTTCTCCATCTATAGAGAGGATATTGTGTAAATCAGGCTCTCAGGTTTCAGTGGGAGGCAGAGGGTTGCATGGTGCCCATTTGTCAAGTTGATGGCACCGCAGTGAGGTTACATTAGCTTGTCTTTGAACAGAAGTGAAATCTTATGCGAAGCTCCCCTTGCTGTCATTTACACTAACATCCATCCTCTTAAAGCCAGGCCTCTGAGAAAAACAAAGTGATGGCCCAATATAATCAGTCACTCAAGTTGTCTGTCATCTGTTTTCATAAGGAAATGACTTTTAAGTTTCTGGAGCCGAGAACTGTAGAAAATTAACAAAGGTTGTAGTAGTAAAAGTAGATGGATTTTTTTCAAACTGCAGATGTCTTTTTAAAGAAGATTTTATATGCAGAATGCCAAAAGGACCCTCTTTCATAATGAAGCACATGAATTTATTTCTTCTTGAACAATAGACCTACTGCTGTTAACAACCAGAGTCTTTCTTGCTTAATGTGAGTACATATTAATGTTCCCAAAAACTTTTTATGAAACTCTGGAGCTCAGTAGGTCTTCTGACAATCGGTTCACCACCTTTCAGTTCAGAGCTATCTGAATTTCAGTTATGTGATCTTGCTTACAGTCAGCTTTTTGAGAGTAAATGTAAATTATTGAGATTTCATTACACTTTAAAACCCAAATTATATTGCCCATGAAGGCCAGTCTAAGGCTGTTGATCAGATTTGCAGGTTTTATTTCCCTAAGTCTGTTTTATGGGATGAAACACTCAGGTCATTTGCACCCTGTCTCATTTATCATGAAATAGTTAAACTCGAATTGTTAAACCAGGAGAGATCAGCTGACAGTGGTGGTATGGATCTTGAAAGACCCCTTACCTTGTACTTAACTGTTTACCATCCATTTCTGGTTTTTATAGTAAACTGTGTTTGGGGTAGAATTTGAGAGAAGTGGGAAGAGCACTTTAAAACAAGAAGAAACTGTGCAACTGGTATATTCCATCGTTTTCATTTGCTTAATAATTAACGTGGAAGATTTCAAGAAGGAAGTAAGCACTCTGTGCTTAGATACAAAAGGAGTGTCCTTTTTAGGTTTTTAAAATAATGAATTTGAAAATAAGTCCCTTCCAACATATTCAATTTTTAAGAAAAAAATATTTTATTTATTATTTTTATTTTATGTGTATGCTTGTATTGCCTGCATGTAGGTACATGCACCCATATCGTGCAATGCCCATGAAGGACAGAAGAGGCCATCAGAGCCTCTGGAACTGGAGTAACAGACAGTTGTTAGCTGCCATGTGGGTGCTGGGATTCAAACCCGGGTCTTCTGCAAGAATAGCCAGTGTTCTTGACTGCTGAGCCATCTCTCCAGCCCCTCAATCTTTTCTTAAAAGCTGTTCTAGAAAGCCCCTGAAGAATCGATGGACAAAGTCGACCGAGAAGTCTCACCATTTGGGAAGGACAAACATTTTTTTTTTAAAGGAAAGAAGCAAATTAGCACTCATTTTAATAGTAAAATATATTTAAAATATTGCTGTTCCTACCCCATATGCACCCTGCAATCAGTTAGGAATTGAATTATAAAGAAACTTTATTGTTTTCTTCCCTTTTGAAACTATGTGAACATTTGGAATTGGTGAACTTCTGAGAGACCCAAGAGATCAATCTTGATTAGTTTATTTTTCTTAGAAAAGATTTTGATAGTCTGGTATAAGCTTTTTTTCCCCCGTCTTCGTTTTAAAGGATTCCTTATTTCCTATGTTGACAGATGAAATATTATTAAAAGCAGCCCACAAATAAAATAGTGAAATAGAGTTTAAGTAACTGAATCTTTCATGGTAGACAAGGAGACCTCAGATTTAAAAGACTGATCCTTAATTGCCCTTTTCCTCATATTTCTTCTCAATTTAACCTCAAGGTGATTTTTAAAGTTATGGCTTAATTGGATGGTCATTTTACCTTTGCTTTGGAGCAATTTATTATAGCTTTATTTCCTTTATTGCAACTTTATTTCCTTGAACCAGTAAAGGCATAAATGCTGAGACCTGTGTGATCAAAGGCTATTTTATGATGAATGTAGTTTTCTAAACAGGAAATGGCAATCCATTTTTTGTCTTTGAACATCGATAACTATATATATAGTCAAAAGTACTATAAAATATGGAAATGTTTACATTGATTTATGATTGTAGTCCTATCATTTGGAATTTGAAGTTATATTTACAAATTAAGGTAATTTGGGGCTGGAGAGCTGGCTCAGCAGTTAAGAGTGCTGGCTGCTCTTGTAGAGGACCTAGGTTCCGTTCCTATGGAGGCCCCCAATAGTCTGTAACTCCAGTTCCAGGGAATCTGATGCCCTCTTCTTGCTTCTGTCAGTACTGTACTTGTGTGGTACATATACATACATGCAGGCAAGACAGTATACTCATAAAATTTTTTTCAAAATTAAAAAAATTAATTTAAAAGTTTACTGTATAAAAGACTATACTTATACCATTTTGCTGAGACAGAAACACAGCCTTGCCTGTAGAACTTATGCTACACGTTAAATATTTGTGCCAAACACACACACACACACACACACACACACACACAAATGTCTTCCTTGTTGTTTAAAGTAAAATGATTTTTTTCCAGACAAATTATATAAGAAAATTTATATTTGAGAACCACTGATTTTTTCAAATATTTGATCATCATCAGTTAATATAGAATGGTTTATTATAAATCACTGGTTGATTTTTATATTATAGTTTGTACCTAGTGAAAATTTTTATTTTGCTTTTGAAGGGAAGTTTAATCACTGTCTTCTTGGCAGATTTCAATTTTCTTTTGCATTATCAAACGTTAATCTAGATCAACCTAATTTTTCCTGGGATTACTAATCTGTTGTTTAGCATTGTTAATAGTGCCACAGTATTGCCAAGTACAGATACATGTAAAGTTCTTAAGATGTGCCAAGATGCCTTATGCCAGCAATTTACAAGAAAAGTGTTCATTTTCCAAGTGCAGCAGGATCTAGCAAGGTCAGGACATTAAGCAAAGAAGTCAGAAACTCTTGTCACTCCTTTGTCAAATAGAAGGACAGGTCTCAGTGTTTATGTGAAAAAGGAGCAGTGACTCTTCACTGGAGGCACCACTATGTTTGGTCATCACCTCCCCATCACTGAAAATGCACCAGTCCTTTCTTCATTTCCAGTGACTATTAGAGATGTTCAGTGGCCGAAGAAACAGGCACTTCCTCACTTCCGTACCAATCAAAATTCCTTTGCTAAACTCCACTCCACTCACCAGTTCATTTTGGGTCCTGAGGTCCCAAGATTCTTCCCAGAAATGGTTTGTGCAGAATCTTTCAAAAGGAAGTTCTTTGCATTATTTCCATATGCCTACAGAGAGCACTGGCACAGTGCTAATGCACAGGTGTTCTCAGGCGGGGAGCAAGAGCTTATTGCTTTGCTCCCATGCCCAGTGAGAAGGGAAATTTGAAGTTTTAGATACAGCTTTCTGTGGCCATTATTAAAGGTTTCTTATAGTTCCAGCCTATTTGGTTGTTTGCAGGGCCCCAGTTTGACCCATAGCTTCATACATGCTAAGCCTGTGGTCTAACAAGCTACATTCCCAGCCCAAGACAACCCTTTTAAAAGCAAGTACAAATAGGGGCTGGAGAGATGGCTCAGTGGTTAAGAGCACTGACTGCTCTTGCAGAGGACCTGGGTTTGAGTCCCAGCACCCACATGGCAGCTACGAACGGGCCGCACTACACAGGTGTACTCACATACATACAGGCAATATACTCATACACATAAAATAAAAATAATAAATAAAAATTAAGAAAAAAAAAGCAGGTACAAATAATAGAGTTTTTTTCCTTTGAAAAACAGAAGAGGAATTTTCTAAACTTAGATGCCATGCTTGATCAAATAGTTTTTACTTTTTTATACAAATAACTATTTGATAATATGCAAAGGCAGTCTCTACTACCATACAGTGTGTGACATCATGCCCTTACATACAAAATTTGTTAATATTTCTCCATATGATACTTTGAGGAAGGAAGAGAGGGAGGAAGAACTCTATTGGCTTATTTAGGTGCTCATTTATTTGACACAAATAACTCAGGAACTTGTTTTTCACTAACAGATAATAGCAATTTGAATGTTCATTTTTACCTTTAATGAATCAGTTTATTTACTTTGAGATATTTATTTAACAAAGATTTGAGTCTTTGGCATGGCAGACCCTGGAGATGAATGTAGCAAGAAAACATGAGTCTTGTGACAACTGCCCCCCCCCCAACACATTAAAGAAGCCATAGTCAGAACTGGAGCGATAGCTTAGTGGTTAAAAGCACTTGAAACACCAAGTGGCGCACACCTTTAATTCCAGCCATCAGGGGGCAGAGGCAGGTGGATCTCTGTGAGATCTAGGCCAGCTTGGTCCGCAGAGTGATTTCCAGGTGAACTGGGACTAGGAAGACCCTGTCAAAAACAAAACTAAACAAAACAGCACTTGGTGGTTCAGTTCCCAAGACCCACACGGCAGCTCACTACCATTTGTAACTCCAGTTCCAGAAAATCTGTCGCCCTCTTCTGACTTCCACAGGCACTAGGCATGTACTGATATGCATGCAGGAAAATGTTTTTGGTTTTTTGAGATGGGATCTCTCTGCAATCCCAGCTGGCCTGAAATTCACTAAGTATACCAGGCTGGCCTTGATCTCACGAAGATTTACCTGCCTGTGACTTCTGATTGCTGGGATTAAAGATGTGCACCACCACACTGGTGGGAAAACCACTTTTACACACAAAAAAATAAAATCCATCTTAAAGAAGCCATGAACCAGAGCAGTCCACTCCACCTTCTTTTCAACCTCTTCCATCGTCCCTACACACAGAATTAGCTTTGGCCAAATCACCTAATTTTCCTTGGGCTTTCCTGACTGCTTCTTTGGGTCTTGTTTTGGACAGCCCTCTCCATCTTTGCCTATTAATGTCATATTGTTTCCTGAAATCCTATTCAGCAGCCACCTTTGTCTACAACATATTTTTCCATTTTCTGCCTGGTTCAGAGCTCTTTCTTTGCTGACCCTTCATGCTTTTGCACTTGACCTATGATGCCATTGATATTTAGATTGTAAACTCCTCAAGGGCAGGTCTTCATTTTTGTTGCTATTGTTTTTTTAGAGTCTTCAGTGTGGCCTTGAACTCTAGATCCTCCTGCTGGCTGGACTCATAAATGTGTGCCACCACACCTGGCTCAGCATGTCACCTTTGAAGTACACAGAATTGTGTCTGTCCTAGAATAGAACCTAGGCTTGTTTGTTATCTTATATTTCATAATTTTAGGACAAATGATGAACCTTACAAGGGATGCAGTTATTTTTTTTTTTTTTTTTTTGGTTTTTTTGAAAGAAGGTCCTTTTTTA
>NW_008351958.1:3818872-3868410 GCF_000622305.1 Nannospalax galili | reverse complement strand
CCTCTGCCTCCCAAGTGCTGGGATTAAAGGTGTGTACCACCACGCCCAACTTCTAGGGATGTAGTTCTTAAAAAGGATAAAGACCATAATCCTAGCACTGGAGGGGCTAAGGCAAAGGATTACTGGGAATTCCATGCTAGCCCAGGCTATGTAGTAAATACCAGGTCAGCTAGCACTATATGACAAGACTCTGTGTCAACACACATATAAGATAAGGGCAACAAAACAGCATTTAAAACACTGCCTGTAATTCCAGTTGCTGGTGCTGAGGAACATATGGTGGAATTCAGCTGTTGGGCTATTCTGGCAGCACTTGCTGCTGTGCCACTGTTTGGCCTGTGAGATTAGAATACGTATATCTGAATGTGGTCTTGGAAGAAGGATCAAGTAATTATTGTGTAGACAAATAAAATCTCCTAAGGATAGTTCTCTTACTTTTGTCATAGCCAGATGCCAATCCTTATTTTATTGTTAGGCAATTTAAGTGAATCTCCCATGTGCCCAGTATCTAAGTTTTTGATTGTCATCAAGAGCTAAATGTCTTTCAGGACCATACAGTGAGCCTGCTGCAGCATAAGGAATCCATTTCTTGATGTATGGTGAGTCACAGACAGGCAGATGGCACCCTTTTATACAACATGAGTATTGGCAAATGGGACTATAGTCACCTTATAAACTAAGATACTATATATACACTTTTATTCTTTTAAGTAATGGATTTAACCCTCAATATATTAGAATTCATATTTTAAAAAGACATTTTTTGCTGGGTGGGGTGGTACACTCTAATCCCAGCACCCAGAGGCTAAGGCAGGAGAATCAAGTTGAGATTGAGGCCTTAAAAAAATTAGCTATTGGGGCTGGAGAGATGGCTCAGCAGTTAAGAGCACTGACTGCTCTTGCAGAGGACCTGGGTTCGATTCCCAGCACCCACATGGTGGCTGTGAACCATCCTTAACTCCAGTTCCAGGGGAATCCGAAGCCCTCTTCTGATCTCCGTGGCATTGCACGACACGGGTGCACTCACATACATGCAGGCAATACACTCATACACATAAAATAAAAATAATAAATGTTTTTTAATTAGCTATTAAATTAGTTCTACTCTGCAAGATTTCTAGGGTTTCATTTCTATTCTAAAAAAGAATGTTTTAATGACACTACCCAAGGGCTGGAGGGTTAACTTAGCAGTTAAGAGTACTTGCTACTCTTGTGGAGGATGCAAGTTCAGTTCCCAGCACCCACATGGTTACTCATAACTGTCTATAACTCCAGTTCTATGCAGGCAAAATGCTCATATACATAAGATACAAATAAATTTTTTCATTTAAAAACAAGAGAATAACAGTACCCAGACCCGCCAGCTGCTTTCTATCCCCTATATAATCATTCACAATGGAAATGCAGTCAGAACAACACTGCCAACATTTCAAGGATGTTAATGTGACTAGAGTCCAGTAGTCTACAGTAATTCTAGAAGCAATGCCTCCTTCCATATTCATAAATATCAAAGTTTTAAAACTGATTTTATATCATGTCATGTTGGCTTCTAAAATCTACCATTTGTTAGAAATATCCAGAGACCTACCACCATGAGCTTAGAGATCTGCTGAGCTCTCAGTCATTGTCTTTGTCTGAAATGTGGCCTTCTAAATTGTTGACACTAGAAGTCAACCCTGATCACATCTTAACAGGAGACTAGCTCTGGACATGACTGTGTTTTTCTTCACCTCATGAAATTGCTCCCTTGGTGACAATATGGCAGAAGCATAGTCCTTAGTATTTAAAAGCAAAAAGAGCTTTCCAGAGCAAGGACTCTGTAAACAGTACTTTATTCAGCAGTGTGAGATGCATGTGGGAAGGGCCTCAGAATGTCCCACACAGCTAATCTCCAAGTCCTGCATGTCAGTCACGCCTCCTCACATACCTGGCCTGGAGCCGCCTCATTATTTCAGAGATGGCTTACTTCCTCTGCTTTCCAGTTGTGCCAACTTCTTCAAGGAGCATTTTCTTACCTAAGTAACGTTGCAGTGTTCTAATATATGCTGACAGTTCATTTATATAGCTCTTCTTGTTCCAAATGTTTTTATGTTCAATTACTGAAACTTAATCATCAGAAGAGATTGGATTTTCTCTAGATCATGCAGCTCTGCTTGAATGCTAATAGTACAGGACTGAAGGATAAGATTTCACAGGTGTAAAAATTCAATATCAAGAAAATTCATTAAGCTTTGAACTGGTCACCTTTGAAATTGTAGAGAAGAGCTGTGTAAATGGTCACATATAAATTATATTTTAAGGGAAGGTAATTTTAAGTTTTTTATTTTTATTTTTTGGTGTTTTTAAGACAAGGTCTCCCTGTAGCCCCAGCTGGCCTTGAACTCACAGAGATCTGCCTGCCTCTGCCTCCCGAGTGCTGGGACTAAAGGCGTGTAATACCACGCCCTTAACAAACCAAGTCAATGATTGCTCATGGCTTAAAGCAACTTGTGACGCTTTTGTTTTGTTTTCCTGATTTTTGGTCTTATTTTACAGCCTCTCTTAATGTTACACTGTTAAAATTCTTTCAAGCTAAATGGATCTTTTGACTCCATTATCAGCATTGTTAAGAGCACTATAACTGCATCTTCACGCAGCTAGAGAGAGACCAGACAAGGAAGTTCTCCAAAGCCTCTTGCTTTAGGCTTTCACATTCTTTTTCTGACCACTGATTACTTTGTACAGAGCTTGAACAAAATTCTTGTGTAAGGTATAAAGCAAATATTAAATATTATTTTTGGTTCTGATAAGAAGGAACTTTTAAGAGGTATGGGTGCTCTGTTTATGTTTCTTTGTAAAGAAATCCACCCATTAAGCCATTTCATTTAGTTATATAGCACCCATGCTTTACACCTGAGCCTTACTGAGGTACATGGTAGGTGCACAGTAGTAGGTCTGAATTCCTTAGCATGATCCTGCTCATGAAGTTGCTAACTTTTACTTTTGTGTAGTTTCAGTCACTTAATAAACAAAAACTAAATACTGCAATCCTCAGTTATTTCTATGTAGTAAAGTTTCTGTGTCACAAAGAGGGATTCTTGATTTTTTTTCTGTCTGGGAAAATAAAAATTTTAGTAGTATATTTAGCTTATGACTCAAATAAAAGATTGCTGTTGAAATTTAAACGGGTTGAAGGTGTAGCTCAGTAATAGAGCACTTGTCTAACATGCTTAAGGCCATGGGTTTAATTCCTAGCAAAATAATAAATAAACAAACAAAGTGAAGGGATCAGAGGTGTAGCTTAGTGTTTAAGCACTTGCCTAGTATGCATAAGGCCCTGTGTTCCATCTCCAACATCACCAAAACAAATTTTTAAAAATGCTGAACCCTCTTTTAGCACAAGTAGTCTGTATTAAATGAAAGTGGTGTGTGGAATGACTTTGGTTGTTACACTTGGGAGGGGCGTGCTTGGCCTCAGGTGACATCATGCGTGCTAAGTAAATTAACCTGTTTACTGCTTAGTGTCTATTCAGTTTCAACTTTAAAAAAAAAAAAAAAAGAGCTACCATGAATCTCTCTCTCTTTTTTTTTTTTTTTTTGAGACAGGATCTCCCTATAGTCCCAGCTGACCTGGAATTTGCAGAGATCTGCCTGCCTCTGTCTCCCCAGTGCTGGGATTAAAGGCATGTGCTACCACACCCGGCTTCTCTTCTTTATTCTTTATTCATTTTTTTGAAATTATAACCAGTAGCTAGGGTAGCAGGGAATTTTCCAGGACTGAGGTTCACCGTGTTGATCTGACAGCTTATGCAGACTTCCTGCAGAGTGAGCATAGCCTTGCATCTCTGCCTGACTAGCATGAGGCATGCAGCACCCACCTATCCAGTACAGTGGGGATGTGATGAGATGCAGCATGTGAGGAGCCAGGTGCGGCCCCACCCAAGAGGATCTTAACACATGGGAGAGGTCAGTGGCAACAAAGGCAATGGTTCTGGTATAAAATACATTTAAATAAAGGAAAAAACTATCTGGATAGTGCTCAAGGACAGTGTCCACACAGACTAGCGGCACAGTAGGGAGACTGCTGTGCAAGTGGCCTCCTACTGCACTAGACCTGAAGGAAAACAAAGGGTCCGCCCCACCGAGTTGTTCTAAGAGGAGGGAATTTTTGACTCAGTCCCAACTCTGATTCATCCCCACGACTCACTAGTTACATGCAGTGAAAATTCATTATAATGTTTCCACAAGCAGTATTTCCTGCCTTTAAAAATCACAGCTGAAAATTCAAAGGATTGCAGGTTGCCCATATTTCCTAAAATACAGCTCTGCTTAAAACAGACCTCAGTTGATTGTGTAGTTACTGGATCTGTTATTATACCTTTGTCAGGAGTGCAGGTGAATAACATACAAAAGTTGGCCTTTTCTTTGGATGGCATTATATAAGGGTAGGGCTTCCTAACTGGGCTCACCCCTAAAAAAGTATTCTTTTGGCTTATTTTAAGTCAAGTACTTATTCTAGAATCAGAAGTTGGGATTTGACATCCTCCAGATTTCCAGGTGAGCTTGTGAATTCCTGGGAGATTGTGTGAGAATTTGCATTTCTAACAAACTCTCAGGTAATGCTGAGGCTGTTGGTCTAGGGAACCATACCACAAGGCTTTAGAGGTCATCTTTTCAACCACTGGGCTCTTTGTGCAGTGCTGGGGATTGAACCCAGAGCTTCACACACAGTAGACAAGTGCTTTACCACTGAGGTACATTATTAGCACCCCTACCAAAACACCCTCCTTTTTTTTTCTTTTGAGACAGTAGGGTCTCATGTGTTCTAGGCTGGCCTCCAACTTGATATGTAATCAGGGTCACCTTGCTCTTCTGATCCTCCTGCCTCCATTACAGGCATGTGCCATTACACTGGATTTAAGTGGTGCTGGAGATCAAAACCAGGGTTTCATGCTTGCCAGACAAGCATTCTACCTACTGGCTACATTCCCAACTACTGAGAACCTTTATAATATACCAGTGATACGATTCTTGTCAGATTTTTCATAAAAATGGTCATCTGTTCTATACACATAGTCATATTTGCACTCAAAGATGCTCATAGAAAATCAAAGCAGAACCATTAATAAAACAGATTTCAGAGCAAAGAATATTATCATAGATAAAGAAAATCATTTCATAAGAAAGGGCCCAATTTATCAAGAGTGCATAATCTTAAATGTTTACATGCCTGATAACAGCTTCAAAGCATAGAAAGCAAAAAAATCAACAAATTTACTGTTATAGTCAGAGATTTTAACCCTTTACTAAATGATGGAGATAATGTGTAGACAGAAAATCAGTAAGGACCTAAAGGCTTGTAAACTAACAACAACTTGACAAAATCAGTGTTTGTTGAATATTCTACCGAGCAGTAGTATTATGTACATTGTATTCTGATACACATGCAGTACTCTGTACAGACCATTTTCTAGGCCATAGCACAAGCCTCAAAAGTCTTAGATTTGGTCATACAGAAATGTTCTCTTCTACAGAGATTAAATTTAAAAAATTGGTAGCAAAGTAGAGAGCCTCCACAAAAAATGTAAACCAGAACTATGATCCAGCAATTCCATTCCTTTGTGCACTGTGTACCTAAAAGAACAGAAAATGGGAACCTGAGCAAATTCTTGTGTGCCATGTTCATAGAAGCAATGCTCACAATGGCTAAAAGGTGGAATTCATCTCAAGTGCCCACATATACATGACTGATAAAATGTGTTTTATACATATAATGTAATATTGAACTTTGTAAAACAAAATTCTGCCACACTCTACTACATGGATGAACTTTGGGGACATTCAGGTAAGTGGAATAAGTCACAAAAACAGTCAGGTACCTGGAGGAATCAGATCTGTAAAAACAGATGGTAGCACAGTGGGAGTTAGTGCTCAGTGGATACAGAACTTCAGTTCTGAAAGATGAGCAAAGTTCTGGGATGGATGGTGGCCGACAGTGTAAATGAACTTAATGCCACTGAGTTGTATACTTGAGATGGTTAAAATGGCAAATTTCATGTTATGGACATTTTGCCGCCAAAAAAAGAGAAAAACTAAAACAAAAGGTTCAAAACAGCCCACACCTGACCACAGTCCTGTGGGAGGCAGGCTCCTGTTTCACACCACAGATCTGACACTGGCCCACACACTGGGAGGTCTGGTTCTCAGCCTCTTGCTTCTCCCATAGAGGCCCTTGCAGATCTGCAAAGAACCTGAGCCTGATGAGGTCTTCTGTTGGCCCTCCATCAATGGCAGTATTGCTCTTGCCTTTGACTGCTAGCTCAGGCTTGCTATGCAGTTTTCAAAAATACATATGGTAAAATTATGAAGAAAAACAAAGGAATGGTTAACACAAAATGGAAGTCAGTTATCCTCACTCATAGAAAGGGAAGAGAAGGAAGGAAATTGGTGGGAGAGGTCCCTTGAAGCTTCCTAAGTACTGAAAATGTTGGATTTCTTAACCTAAGAGGTGGGTGCATGGGCACCGTGTGTGTGTGTGTGTGTGTGTGTGTGTGTGTGATACATTGTATGGGGCTGGAGAGATGGCTCAGCAATTAAGAGCACTGGCTACTCTTACAGAGGACCTGGGTTTGATTCCCAACTCTCAAAATGGTCCATAACTTCACTAGGGGGATGGGACACCATCCTCTGACCTCCACAGGCATTGCATGACACAGGTGCACACAGACATACACACACACACACACACACACACACACACACACGCAGGCAAAACACTCAGACACATAAGAAAATAAGTAGATAAGTAAAATTTTAAATAAGCCTGTATGTGCTTTCTTGGATATGCGGGGGGGGTGGGGTGGTTTTTTTGTTGTTCTTGTTTTGTTTTTTTGTCTTTTTGAGGCAGGGTCTCTCTGTAGCCCCAGCTGTCCTGGAACTCATTATGTAGATCAGGCTGGCCCTGAACTCACAGAGATCCACCTGCCTGGATATGCAGTAGTTTTAATAACAAGAATTTGAAAATATTTTCAGGTGCAGAAGCGTGTCTTAATCCTAAATGTCTGGCAGCTTGGCTTTGTAGCCTCACACTGAGCTGCTCCCTGCTCCAGGCGCTCATGTTGCGATGCTCTATGCTTCTTTGGAAGTAGCTGGTTTCTTCATTTTCTTCCTGTATGAGTCACATCACTCAGCTTCTCTTTGCTGCCAGCACTTCCAGTTTGGTTCCCACAGATTTTGTGTTGATTTGGTAACAAAGACTGCTGAAAGCAAACCAGTTATATTTGAGTTTGTGATTACCACCTCGCCTAGGCATTACCTTTAATGAGCTGCAGATGCTTTCCAATTGATCTCTACTGTGTAGCCATCCCACAGCTGCATACCAATTCTGCATGCTTAATTTGGGGTTTTGAAAGCGTAGATTGGGCTCTTCTTTCTCCATACATTTATGACTGTTGTAGCTCCAAATGCTGACTACTAGTCTATATCCAAACAAAATCCTTCTGAGCCATCACCAAACCTAATACAATAATACTATCTGTACTTACCAGACCCCTTCTGGAATTTGTTTACTTATCTGCATCTGCCATTGGGTGGTAAACTCCCAGAGACCAATGCCGGTGCTTTATTCCTTATCACTGTCTCTTCACTGCAAGTGTTATATTTGTGGATATTTAAAAATATTGGATAATATTTTATGGATTAGTAAAAAATATTGTATTTTAGGCAGAGGGAACATGAACAAAATTGCAGAGGTGTGAGGAAGACATGTTCACATAATGAGACTGTTCTAACATAACCAGAGCACCCGCAGGGGAGCCATGGGAGGGCAGGCTGGAAAGGAGACATCTGTGTGTTAAATGGAGTGGAAGAGGGGCAGATCAGAGAGAGGGAAGCCAGGAGAAAGTGACTGTGGCAGAAGCAAAGACCAATGACAGGTGATTTTTTGTTTTTCTGGAGCCATTTGTTTTCATGTTGACAGAGATGTAGTAGGCATAAAATGTCCAAACTTTCTGAGTAGGACATTTCATTTTAAATGCACAGTAGAGTGGCCCTCTAGGTCTTTGTACACATACATAATACTTAAACCCATCCTTATTGAAAGAAACCATACATAAAGTTTTAATAATTCTCATTGATTACAATCTGAGCATTCTTTCTTTAATTTTAAAATTATTATTTTTATTTTATGTGTATGAGTGTATTGCCTGCATGTATGTGGGAGCACCCGTGTCGTGCAATGCCACAGAAGTCAGAAGATGGCTTCGGATTCCCATATGGATGCTGGGAATCGAACCGGGTCCTCTGCAAGAGCAGTCAGTGCTCTTAACCACTGAGCCATCTCTCCAGCCCCAGTCTGAGCATTCTTAAGACTAGTTTTGTTAAGTGCTGATTTACTCTATTTCTGCTGCATTAGTTTCTGTGTCATAATCATTTGTTCTCGCACAATGGGAGAGAAAGAGTGTGGAAATCACAGCCTTAAGTTGAGAACCTGGTAAACTTCCAAATCTGCCTGCAGTTTAATTTACTGAAGAACTATCTTAGAAGTTGACCTATGAATAGTCCCTAATCCAGGGATACATACAGACATTGTTTCAGTAACAACAACAACAGACAATTGGAGCAGTTTGAATGGGTTGATATTTCATGTCATTAAGGAATTTTTGTTAGCTTTTTTTAGGTATGACAATGTGGTGTGTGGTTATGGTTTTAGTTTTTTTTGTTGTTGTTGTTGTTGTTTTGAGACAGGGTCTCTCTGTTGCCTTAGCTGTCCTGGAACTCACTATGTAGACCAGGCTGGCCTTGAACTCACAGAGATCTGCCTGCCTCTGCCTCCTGAGTGCTGGGATTAAAGGCGTGTGCCACCACGCCCGGCTTATGCGTTTTAGTTTTTAAATGTGTGTGTCAGCAAAGGTGCACACCACAGAGCACATGTGGAGGTCAGAGGTTAGATACAGAGCTCTCCCTCCACCACAGGATCCAGGGATCACTCAAACTCAGACTTACAGCAGCAAGCACCCTTACCCTCGAGCCACTTTGCTCAAACATAGCCTGGTTGTGGGTTTTGATGGACTCCTTTTGAGATAAGTACAATAAAATAATACAGTTGTTGAGATTTGTTTTAATCAGGGCATAGGGGTGTGGTGAGCTGGAGGTGCCCAGGCTTGATGGAGTTGTCAGTGGTTGAGGGTGGACCTGAGTTCATGGGACTTCATTATTCCATCCTCTACTGTTGAGAAGTTGAAATTTTTCATCTTATAATGCACACTTTAAAAAAGGAAAGAAGCCAGGCGTGGTAGCACACACCTTTAATCCCAGCACTCAGTAAGCAGAGGCAAATGGATCTCTGAGTACAAGGCCAGCTTGGTCTACATATCTAGTTACAGGGAGACCCTGTCTCAAAAAGACAGAAAAAAAAAAAAAAAGATGTCATTTGTTTCAGGTGAAGGAACTGAAGGAAAGGATTTGAAAAGAGACAGGTGAGATACACAAAATGAATATGAACCTCTGTGCATTTACTCGAAGCATGGCATGAATCTGACCACTTGCCATAAAGTAACCCAATCCATTTTATGAATCATGGCATCATTTGTTAAATCCACTTGTGTCGTGACTTGAGGTGTTCTCGTGTAAATAGCCATATCTGAAGATCTGTTGAGGATGGAAAAGCAGAGGGAAAAGGACTCAGCCCCTGTAGAACACCTTCTCTGTGTGGGGTGCAGGGATGGATGCTCACATTTGCTACATCCCACTAACAATGACTCTCTTCACTGGCTTTAGCATCTCCTCGACCTCTAAGCACTTGCACATCTCTTATGGGCTCTTCTGTAACCCTGGCTTTGTATGTCACCTGGGCTTCTGGCCAGCAGGTCAGCCATGTATATGCATGCCACGAGAGATGTAACCATTCCTTCAGATTTGAAAGAGAACTACAGTCTACACCCCCTCACCCTTAGGATGAGAATCAAGTTCGATACCACTGTCTGCCTCAGTGTCTTGGGTTGCTATTTCATTTTCACAGATGGCTAGTGTTCAGGCCGAGTTTAATCTTTCATTTCCTCTTGTTAGAAATGTATCAAATCAGATTATAAATGAAATGTTCTATGCCCATGATCAAGGAAATGTATATTTTTAATATGAATAAGTCTAATACCAATCACAGGGCATTCTCCTTTGTACAAAGCCAGAAAGTGAATTGGTTGAAAACTCCAAATCTGTTTTGCCTTGTAGCAAGAAAGTTAAAGCTATATGACTTCTGGGAAACAGAATGCACATAGGTAAATATGGTTTCAGTTTCAAGTGATTATTTGTGTTTGCAAATAAAAGTAACCATAGCAGTAAATAGTCCTTGGAAGGGTGTTGGGAGGTACAAAAGCCTGGGAGCTCTCATCGTGAGTTCCATGGAATTACCAAATCATCTCAGATCCATGTCCTGAGACACATGCAGAAGAGCCTAGTGGCTTCTTTTCTGACTAGTCTTTTCTGAGACCTTTCTGTGCCATTCTAAAAATATGTGTTCTTTATTGTTTTGTTTTTTTGAGAGAGGGTGTCACATGTTTCCAACTTGATCCTTGAACTCAGTCCTCTTGTCTCAGCATCTGCCTCCCAAGTGCTGAAGTCATAGGTCTGCACCACCACACCCAACTATAGTGTGTCCTTAAACTAGAAAATAAAATAATCCACAGTGATAGAGGTAACATGTGTACTCCCAAACCATTAGCCAATTTCTAAAAATCAGTAACCAGGGACACATGATTTGTTGACTCACTAGAATACATGAATATCACAGTGGCTTAAAATTTAGTTGTCACATTGAAACTTAACTTTATACCATCTCTTTAGTTGTTCATAATTCTGTGCATCACCAATAAATGAAAGCCAGAGGCTGGATTAGAAAGTGGGGTGCTGCAATGGCTTGGGAGCCTGAACTCTAATCCACATTCTGCTTCTGAGCACCTATGTGGTGACACACAACATTTAATCTCTTCAGAGATCTAGAGGCTGATCTACAGATCATGCAGTTAAAATCATAACCACAGTCATTAAAAGGTTCTTCCGTGATTCCAGGTTAGTATTAAATCAGAGTGAGTTGCATATTAATATGTGAGACAATCTTTTGCTAACTTACATAAATTAATTTTATTTATTATCGTGTGTGTGGTGTGTGTGCCAGGGTGTGTATGGAGGTCATAGGACAACTTTCAGTTCTCTCCTGCTATGTAGTTTTTAGGGATCAAACTTGGGTTGTCAGGTTTGTGTTTACCCATTGAGCCATCTTGCCGGCCCCAAATAAATATAATACATGGTTCTGATTCATTTTTCTTGTTGTTTCTCATATAGAATATATAAAACCTCCAAGGTTTTTAAGATAACTCAAAAATGCTACAAAATCCAAATTACTAAAACATCATCCAATGAATGATCAGTTTCCATGGCTCTGTAAATCCACCGAGTTTCCATATTTGTTTATTGAATCCGTGATTTACAGTAAGAGTAAACATATTTATATCCTCTCAGTCTCTACTACTCAGCCTCTGAAGCAGTTTTAGTTCATCAGTTGCATCCTGATCTAAGGGAACTAAGTCTGAAAAGCAGGTGCTATCAGAAAGCCGCCAAAGGAAATCTATTGAATTCTGCCTGCCTAGAGACTGAACCATTTTTTAACACTTCCGCTGAAACACACTGTAATGCAGAAAATGCACAGAAGTGTAGTTGGTGTGTCTTCACACACTGAGCACACCCTTGTATCACTTTCCGGATCAAGAGGCACACCAGCATCTGAGAAAAGCCCCCATTCGCTTGCTCCCCAAGGCTGGCTACTATTCTGTCTTTAAACAGCAGTTTTCTGTGCCTGTTTTTGTATCTCACATAAGTGGGCTCTTGCTGTAAATACTGTTTTGTGTCCTTTTCATTCAATACTATGTCCTTATATAGTGTTGAGTGTCAATACAGGTCTTGTAGCTGTGTGTCATTCCTTATGTACCTCAGAACTGATTTTTCTTTTTAACCTGTGAATATTGCTGCTTTGTACTTCTTATTTATATCTTTGAGTAAGATATATCTATTAGGAAAACTCTGGGCATGTAACTTTTCCTTTAGCATATAGACTTCTTACCTCTGGATAGATTAAGTGGAATTTAGCTTAATAACAAAAGGCCTGGATTAATTTAAACTTAAGCAAGCCTATTTTTTTTCTTCTTCCCACAACAAACACACCCATCATGAACAACACATCTCTTTTGTGTGAAAAGCACCAGAACAGTATTGCAGAACACTTTGTCCTGAGCCTCACTTAGAACTAGAGGGTGCTGCCATGGGTTTTCTGTTGTTTGTTATAAAGCAGCAGATCATGGGTAGAAAGTGTTGAAGCCTTTTTCATTGTCTAGGTAAAATGAAGTTTCAGATTCTTCAAGAATGACCCTAGTGCCTTTTCTTAGGTATCAGTTTGGCAGAAATTAGATCGTAACATCACTCATTTCCCAAATGTGGAATTTTACTTACATTTTAGAAGATAAAATATTTCTTTCACTGCCCCCCAAAATATGCAGTTCTGGGTAGATAGGAGTAGACATTTTAAGAGGAAAGTGCCTGCAGACTCCAGGGACTGGATAAAGACCTACCCATTTGCAGCACTCAGGAGGCAGAGGCAGGTGGATCTCCATGAGCTCGAGGTCAGCCTGGTCTATATAGCAGCTCCAGGCCAGCCGAAGCCACACGGAAACCCTGTCTGGAAAAACAAAAAACAAACCGGGCATGGTGGTGCACACTCCTTTAGTCCCAGCACTTGGGAGGCAAAGACAGGCAGATCTTTTTGTGATAGAGGCCAGCCTGGTCTACATAGTGAGTGCCAGCCCAGCTGGGGTTATAGGGAGACCCTGTCTCAAAAAGATGGAAAAAAAAAAAAAGATTTTTAGGTCCGTAAATCACTCTTACAGACATTTCATTTGTTCATCTTAGCCACCGGGTGGACAGAGAAGGTTGTGTGATCCCAGTATACGGAAAAGCTCATCTTACTGGGAGTTACCATTTGTGTGACTGGACATTTTCAAACGTCTCATGTTCTCTTCATTGAGCTGCTTTTTTGCCTAATGCTTCTGTCACCAGGGTGAGGCAGCTCGTAGAAAGCTGTACTAAACTTTCTAGGGTTTGGCAAGCCTTCAGATCCACCTTGTAATTTTATTTTCAGCAAGTAAGCACTTAATCCTTTTGATGGTGTTCTTTTAAGGTGTTAGACCAGGCAGTGACTGGGCAATCCACGTCACTGGCAAATCCAAGCCCTGTACTGTTTCAGTGTTCTAGGCTTAGTTGAGATCTGTAGCCCACATTGAACTGAGGCCTCCCCGCAGGGGCTGGTTCCTCCCACAGCTCCTCCATAGCTCACGGCTGCAGAAGTGACACTGGATAGGCCGATTCCATTAGAAAGCTTTCTTGAGCCACCAATGCTGATGCCCTTAGATGTGTGCGTGTCCCAGCATGTAACTAACCTACACTTTTTTTCCCCCCATGGAAATATTTGATCTGGGCTTCTGTGACTCTTAATTGCATTTTCTCCTGTATGCAGCTTTATGCATTTCAGGGGTCAAATCTTCTCATTTAGACTGTCGCACAAGGCAATATTAATGAAAATCACCTTTAGCCATCTGCAGCATGTCAGCCTGTCCTGGGCTTTCTTGTTGTCCCCTCTGGCAGATACCGGGGGCTGCCAGCACCGCTGACACTATAATTCATCGTTATTGGAAGAATGGCACTTTTACCTTCCTGCGTCGTGCTGCCATTCACCTCCATAATCGCAAATTATGTAGCATACCATGGTTTGGGTTTTTGGGTTTTGTTTTTTTTTCCAAAATAACCCAAAATTGGGAGAAGATTCTATGCATGTGGTTTCATTTCTGAAGGTTGCTGCTGAGTCATTTCCCCTCATAACTGGGCTAGTTTTCACCAATACCTTTAATTACACCAATTCTTTTTAATAAAGCTCGTTTTTATTGACTTGCGCTCTACTTAATGAATTCTTCCTGGTGAAACAGGAGCCTCCTGGCATGGCATACAAAGTGACCCCGGATTAGAGCCAAAGGTGGGCGGAATTTTTCTATCTCCTTTGTCTGTTAGCAGTGCATGGGTCCTGCTTTTTTTTTTTTTTTTTTTTTTAATGCTCAACCAATTCTATTGATATCTTTATCTGTCTACTAAATGGGCTGCCCTCATGGTATAGACTTTATAAAAGTTTGTAGTGTACACTTCTAAAAAAGCACATTGAATTGTATTTTAAGTGGCCTTTAAAGAAACTCCAAGGAGAATTTTGTAAAATAGCCATTGTTTTATATGTGAATAATTATTCCCTAATTCATCCATATATATGGTTTCCTGATAGTTTTCTAGTAGTTATTCATAGCTAAAGACATAGGCCCAAAGGAAATACATGAGTCAATGAAAAATGAGAAAAGACTTTTTTTTAAAACCTGGCTTAGGGCTGGAGAGGTGGCTCAGCAGTTAAGAACATTGTTCTTGCAGAAGACCCAGGTTTGAATCCCAGCACCCACATGGCAGCTAACAACTGTCCGTAACTCCAGTTCCAGGGGATCCGACAGCCTCTTCTGTTCTCTGCGGGCATTGCATGACATGGGTGCACTTACCTACATTCAGGCAATACTTGCATACACATAAAATAAAAATAATAAATAAAATATTAAACCCCATAACCTGGCTTATGCTTCAATGTGAAGCTGAAATTTCCTTTACCTTTGGTCAACCTCCCCAATCCTGTTCGCCATCTGTCTACCCCTCCTCCCTCAATTGCTGTGCAAGGCTCACAGTTACATCTCCATGCTAGTAATTAGTCCATTAGTGGCACTATTTTGATTGGGTGTTGCCCAACCACATAGCCTTTTGTGAAGCTTTATTTGAAACCTGGTGTCATCTCTTCTTAACACATCAGTTTTCTTCTTGTGTTTTGACAGGTTTGTCCATCTCCACCCAATCCGGGTACACATGTCTTTTTATAGCACACTTTGATAACAGGCAGCCCACCCTGTGTCCTCCACCTTCCACCCCTCCATCTGCTACAAGGGTCAGCCTTCGGCTGAAATAGGGCAGGTGTGTAACAGGGTCAGATCTCATGCAAGGGCCCTCCTCTGATGCTCTTTTCCAGTGGCCTCTCCTGCAGTGCCCGCAGTCACAGCACTTTCACTGTGGCCTGGGGTTAGAATGCACATATCCTGAGAGCAGCACTAATCACCCAGCTTGAATTTCTTTTTCCCTTTTCTTTTTCTTTTTGAAACTACAGCCTTGTGCCCACCAGGCAAATGTTCTGTCACTGTGCTACACCCCCAGCATCTTCTTTTTTGTTTAATCCAAGAAGTAGTAACCACGAATTGGAATCTGAGGAAATTAAACATAACAGAGTTGAGTTATTGGGGAAAAGAGAAAGAAAACTTGGAAAGTGGAGTCTACACTGAAATAGCATTAGGGAGCACTGAATTAGAGAAGCTAAATGCTATCAGTTTGGGGGTGGACGGTACAGAGAAGTAAAAGGCAGGTAGCGATATCAGATGATACGAAATGAACTCTCAGAACAAAGGAACTCAGGGCTAGAGAGATGGCTCAGCTGTTAAGACCACTGGCTGCACTAGCAGAGAGCCTGGGTTCAATTCCCAGCACCTAAGTGGTGGCAAACAACCGTCTGTAATCCCAGTTCCAGGAGATCCAACACCAGACCTCCATGGGTTTGCATGCACATGCAGGTGATACATTTGTGTACACGTAGGCAAAACATTGATACACATAAAAAACAAATAATTTTAATAAACTCAGTGTCCTCTGTTTTTTTTTTTTTAAACTTGTTAATGTACTTCTATTTCTAGGAAAGCTGCTGGGGTGCTGCCTCAGCCAGTTCTACAGGGAGCTGTTTGTGCCACTGTGTCCATGACTTTTACTCTACTACTTAATTAGGTCCATCGCTTCAAGCTTACTGCTCCAGTGTGTGCATCTGCTTAGTGATGCTTTCTTCTGGCTGGTTAGGCATGTACTGCTGCTCCTGGTTTGTGGGGTAGCTGGCACATGCTGGCTAATCCAGAACCTCTCCTAATTCTCATCTACCTTGAGTTCTCTTTATAGACAGAAGCAAAAACAAGCTTGGGATGGTGGCTTGAGCCTGTGACCCTAGGCACTCAGGAGGGAGGCAAAGACAGGATTGTGAGTTCAAGCCCAGCCTGAACTATATAACAAGACCCTGACTCAAACAAAAAACAGTTTAACAAAATGAATAGTCTTTTTCCAGACTCCCTTGCAGCCATGGCAGCCACTATGATTTTAGTCTTGCTATGGAGACATCAAGTAATACCTGCTGCCTAACAATTTGATCAAACACTGAATAGCAGTCATTTGAAAAACAAATCTGAATTTATTAGTGATGAGTAGATTTGATTCTGGCAACATTCCTGTAAGTACGAAGCATCACATCTACTTTTAAAGGAGAAAATAAGGTTCAGAGAGGCGAAGTCACTTGTCCAAAGTCACAGAGCCTGTACATTTTGAAAGACTGAAAGCAAGCCTCCAACATCAGACAGCTAGTCAGGCCCCTCCTCCTTTGTGCTGTTGGTCACCCTTACATAAAAATTAAGGTACAGGGGCTGGATAGATGGCTCAGTGGTTAAGAGTACTGGCTGCTCTTGCAGAGGACATGGGTTTGGTTCCTAGCTCCCACATGGCAGCTCACAATCATTCCTTCCAGGGGATCAAATGCCCTCTTCCAGCTTTAGTCTGACCCTTCACAGAGCTTCCATCTGAACATTTACAATTGGAGTTCTTGCACAGTGGAAACAGTCACTTGTTAATCAACTGTACCCCCTGTTGTCCTTAGCAACCATTCCTTCACTTTCTTACCCTAACCATGGACAGAATCCAGGCAGCTGCACGAGCTCCCACCTTCATTCCCTTCTGTTTTGTCCAACAGGCCTCCTTCCATCTCTGTGCCTGTCTCCTTATCTTCAAATCCTCTTCTATCTCTCAAACACAATCCCTAAGAGAAGACAGAGGAAACAGACAAACTTTCATTTTTTTTTCAGTGCTGGGGGTCAAACTCAGGCCCTCAAATGGGCTGGAAGTACTAACCATTGAGCTATGTGCCCAGCCCAGCCACACTTTTTCTGATGTCTAACACAAGTCCAGTTGCTTTGCAAAACAAAAGTGGCTTCTTGCCCAATCCTGCTGTCATTTAAACCTGGGGGCAGGTCACTGATCTTCTCTGCCCTTTGCATTCCTACCTGTAAAAAAGATAACTGGTGTGTTTCACATCCTACCATGGTGGGGCATTCTAAGAACTAATCAATTTTTGATTCAACTAACTTTCTATCATGGAATAGAAATGGCTCTTGAGCTTGGGAAAACAAAGATTTGAAAGCAAGATTTTTGCCCCAAATGCGCGCGCGCGCGCGCACACACACACACACACACACACACACACAGACACACACACACACACGTATACCTTTTTTTGTCTTTTTGAGACAGGGTCTTCCTGTAGCCCCAGCTGGCCTGGAACTTGCTATGTAGACCAGGCTGGGCTGAACTCACAGAGCTCCACTTGCCTCTGCCTCCTAGGTGCTGGGATCAAAAGTATATGCTACCATGCCCAGCGAGATATATATACTTACAAATGAAAGATTTCAGTTAATGGAAATGCTAGAAGTTTGCATGTTTCTATAGAAGCTCAAATTTGGCATCAGAAAAACCTGAACCCTGGGAGGTATCCTGTCATTTTAGTTATTATGCCTGAGCCTTGAAAGCCAAAGAAAGGAGAGGAAGGACACTTGATGCCAGGGGATGCTGGTGACATAAAGATGTGGGCACAACAGAACCAGCAGACCCAGACTGAGCCTGGGCACCTCATAAGCAGGTCATGCCACAACCATCTCCATCAGTGCCATCCTGGGAGGTGCTGAACGTGGTTAATTACATGATGAGTGAATGGTTTCCAGAAAGGAGGCCACACAAAGACCCATAACCCAGAGTAGCAATGGCAGGGCCCGAAGTGAGACAGGTGGAGGGAGAGGGTAGGAAAGGCCTGGTGGCTCAGCAGAGGGGGGCAGCTCTTCAAGGGGCCCTCAAGGAAGGATGGTGGGAGTTGTCAGAGTGGCTTCTCTTTTTCTGTCACATTCTTCCACGAGCCAACCTCTTGACACTGGCTTAAGTTTCCCTCCACCCCCTTTTCTCCTGGCTTCCTTCCTGGATTATTTCTTTCATCCTGCCTAGAAGCCTTCATCCTCTCTAATAAGCCAGAAGGAGGAAGGCGTTGCTCAGGCCCTTTCACCTCTCTGCTGAAAGAATTTTATAACAAAGACCAGAGCTCTAATAGCTGGCAAAACCATTTCTTTAAAGAACCAGAATTCCAACAAGGAGGAAGAGTACATATTTTGTAGCCATGTTAAAATGAACAGAAGATGAAATTAATAAAATGAGTGTGTAACTTCATGAGTCTGGACCTCAGAAAACCAGCTAGGAGACTGAAGCTTGATTTTCTGGTTTAAAGCAATGTGATACATGGATTGCCAATCAGGTTTTAAGGTCTTGAAATGCACTCAGGAGCAGGGTGAAATACTGTTTTAAAGGCATCTCTAGTGTGTGCTAGTGTGGTCAAGAGATTAATGTCAGAGCCTTGGGGCTGAAAAATAGTTCGGAGGTTAAGAGCAATTAAGGTCACATACGGCTCTTGCAGAGGACTAGAGTTCAGTTCCCAACACTCGTGTCGAGCAGTTCATAACTGCCTGTAACTCCAGCTCCATGGGATCACACACCCTCTTCTGGCCTCCAAAGGTCCCTGTATGCACATGCTACACATGCATACTCTCAGAGATATGTACATATATACATACATATAAAAAGTTACAATCTTTTTTAAAAATTAATAAATCTTTTTTAAAAAGGCAAGAGCCTTTTGGCATAGCCCTAACAGTATGTGCTATCTTCAAACAAGTGTGAAAGGCAAGCAGGGGTAAAAGTGAAGGTCCCCACAGGAAGGAAACATTGAGTCCTGTGGTGGTGTACTTAAGGCTGTGATGGAGACTGGTGCACCAGTGTTCAGTATGGCTCACATCACACCTAGAGGATGTAGGAAGGTTAGGAGAGGAGGAAAATTTAAGATGATGTCCTATAAAAGCAGAAAGGGAAGTGATGTGCAGCCATCCAAACTTTGGCTAAGAAGGGTAGTTTAAAGAAATAAGGAATGCTCACCTTTAATCCCAGCACTCAGGAAGGCAGAGGCAGAGGCAGGTGGATCTCTGAGTTAGAGGATAACTTGGTCTACCATAAAAAGAACTGCTCCATTAAAATAAAACAAATCAACGACCCCTCCCTCAAAAAAAAAAACCAAAACCATTAAGCCAGAAGTGGTAGTACACACCTATAGTCTTAGTACTCAGGAAGCAGGGGCAGGGGACTTGAGAGCTCAAGACCAGCCTGGGCTGTATAATGAGATCCTTGCCTCAAACGATAAAATGTCCAAAAAAAGGCTATTAAAAATTATTAAGTTATTACCATAACATGTGCTACATACACAAGGAAATTTAAATGTTTATTGTGTGTTTAAACTATTTAACATTGGGGCCAAGGATGTAGCTTGGTGGTAGAACACTTACCTAGCATGTGCAAAGTCCCTGGGTTTCATTTCCAGAGCTTCATTAAAGAATATAGCACAGTGCTGCTCAGCCACTCTGCCCAGCCAGATGGGAAATGGAGGGGCCAGACCCATGCTGTCTGTGAGTGTGGGCCCACATGTAAGAATTCACAAGGAAAATAACTACTTTTCTCACCAAGAATAGAAACCATTCTGTTCATGATCTCCATTTATTTTGGTTTCATTAATAAATAATGCTGAGAAAATAGAAGGGTCTTTGGGCAGGCATTGACCTTGTGTTAGCTATATCTCCACAATGTAATATAACAAAAATAAATCCCACCTCCACCATTGCTCATAAAGAGTTGGGCTTTTATCATTAAAAGAGATTATTCTCATCTACAAGTTGGTGATATAACTTCATTTAACTCCCCACAGTCCTTTCTGTTAAGCCTGCTATTATAAGCCATACTCAACTTATAGTCCTTTCTAAATGTTTTTGATCTGTTTTCATATTTTGGGATGCTTTCTTTTTTAAAGTTTCCTTGCATTTCCTGAAGCTCTTGTAATGTTTCAAGAGAAACATTGAGCTATTTAGGCAATAGTGTGTGTGTGTGTGTGTGTGTGTGTGTGTGTGTGTGTGAATTCACTGCTGCTGTGAACAAACGTTGCATTGTACATTATATGGAGCTGCCTTCTTGCTTCTTGAACAGAGCACCTGGTGTTACTGGTTTCAAAGAATATTTCAAGATTGGCAGTTGGAGTCTCTTCATAGAAGTGTAACAGCGCTTCTCAGAAAGCTTGAAAAATGATATGCAAAGTGAAGGGGAATAGAGAATAGGTGTCACCCTCTAAAAACACAGTAAGCAGCTGCAAGGGCCTGCATTCAAAGAGGATTCCAGGAGAAAATGGAGACTTCTGAGAACCAACTTTATAGCTGGATAAGAGCTTAGCAGATTGAGTAGCTGCTCAAAACACTGTTCAGTCCAATCTGCCTGCCAACCTGTTTCTCATGAGCTTGTGTGCAACACTACAAAACAGAACAGAACACAGAGCCTCCTGCTTGAGGCAGTATCCTGGAGAGCTTTGATCCAAAAGCTAGAAAGTATTACACATTTTCAGGCAGCTTGTTAAGTGGCTCAAAAATCCCAATTCTGTCAAAAGAAAAAACAATAAGTGAACTAAAGATGTTTCCTTACAAATCTAGCCTTTGTTGGGAAGAATCATAATGCTCCAGTTGGAAGTCTTGGTTTCCTATAACCCCCCCGCCACCCTCCCGCTTCCTATTCTTTTCATACAGAAGGTTAGTGAACCTGCTTAGAAGGTTAAAATGAAAAATGCCCAAAATCAATCCCAGGAGACAGAAGATACCTTATCTCATCCCACATCCTACAGTCTTGCAGCTGCTCACTGAGCAGAAATCATTTCGCAAAAGTCAAACTCTTATTCACCCCAGATATGGGATAAATCAGGACTGAAGGAAATGACCTTCTTGAAAACAGCTTCCACAAATGGAGATGTCCAACTCCTTTTCCTAAGCTTGCTTTCCATAAAAGTACCAGCTCCAAATCTTGGATTGCACATCAATAAATACACCTTAAGCAAAGTCCTAGAAAGAGTGTAGACTAAGACTTAGAAAGCTTAGAAACCTGAAATGTGAGCATTTGCTTTTTGTCATCAGCTTACATAATTATGGTGATTTATTTTTCTAGTCTTTCTTATGAAACAGTGTCCTTTGCCATTACATCCTCACAAATTCCTTCACAAAATCTTATTTGCTCCCAGAACAGGCACACGTGAGATGAAATAAACACAAGAAATCCAAAATTTTCTGGACAACATTGTGACGAAAGCTATTTTTGATTTGTATTTCACTGGTGCAGATCAGAAGAGAGTGAAAACAGACCAGCGAAAGTCCAGCACACACGTACTGCTGTACTGGTATACACAAAGACCTGTGGCCATTTTTATTTGCAAAGATCAGTGTATCATTTTGATGAGATACAAATTAACATCCAAGTATTATTCACCTTATCACACTGTTGTCCCTTGACCAAATAACCTGTCCACAAGCACATGGCTAGAAGTCAAACCTAGGTCTAGCAGAAGTGTCCATTTTGCCCCAACAAATATTGGTAGGTGGGTAAACAGGGCCAGGACCCAGAAGGAAGAAAACACCTCCGATTGCTTCTTTGTGTGACTGCCTTCAAGGTCACTGTGTCTTCTGCCTCCTTCACTATGGCTGGTGTCACATTCTGGAACCCATGGTCTTTGTTACCAGTCCAAAGACACTCAGATAAGTTGTCTGTCCTTTAATACTAGTAGTATGAAATTTCTTAACAAATCTGGCCTTAGATTCAAGATACTTAGATTGTAGCATATCACCATATGAGACTTAGGGATCAGAGATGCAGCACAATTAAGGAAAATCTTTTACGTCTTTCCTAAATTTAAACTTTTGTTATTTATTTGTTGGTGTGAGCAAAAAGTCAATAAATGGGAGTCAGTGAGAAAAGAGTCTGTGAGGAGGTGAGAATGGACCAAACATCAGAGAGCTGGGGCAGCAGAGCCAGGGCCTTCCTCGTGTGGCCTCACAGCTGGATGGAGTCCTAGGCAGCATGTTCAAAGTCCTCCCCACAAATGCTGGGGTTGAGTCCCCTGCGTGCTGCAGGTGGGTGAAAGCCTGCAGCTGCTTCTCTGCCAGACTTCTGCCCCATCCTCCCCTAATGCTGCTGCCTCCCACATGCTGCTATACTTTGCCAGTGTCGTGTGCTGGTCTCTTTGGTGCCACCAGATGATGTAAGTGAACTTTGTTCTTTAGCACACAGACGCATCTGTAAATCCATAGAGGACATGGTGTACAACCTCCAAAGTTACTCCACGTTGGCCACATCACCTCTAACTCCACTTTGAGATTATCTTCCAAACCAAAGAGATAGGCTGTCTTCCACTACTTACTTATGCAACAGGATATAATTAGGTATCAGTTCCTGTCCTCCTCCTCTGAGGCTCATCTTCCACTTAACTACCTACTACTGCTGCATAAGTAATACTCCTTTAAAACCAGCCCTACCAGGAAGTTATGAAACATCCTGTGTCATGTCTTTCTTCCCGCCAGCCCATGAGCAGTTTATGGACTGACATGCACATCTGTGCAGGTGCAAGAGCTGCTCCTGTGTGTGGGTACAATGGTGAGGACACTCACTGTGTGGTATCTCGGGGGGAATCACGGAGCACACTGAGATCAGGGAGGAAAAGCAACTTCCCCCAGACCCCCCAGCCAGATTCCAGGCAAGGTTGCTCTGACACCATAACTCATACAGATTACCCATTCCCTAATACATACTGAAGAACTTGGCCCACAGTCACCCCAGAAATCTTTTTCCGTCTTAACTGAAAGTAGGGAAAGAGTTGGCAAGGGTGGGACATTTGGCACATACAAAACTGACTCCCGGAACTGTGTTTCATTCTCCCAAACTAAGTTGGTTCCAGTGCCAGTGGCTAAAGTGTGTGGCATGAGCTTTTCTCAGAAACATATTGAAGTGCAGTGTGACTGGCACACCCAGGATAGTGTTAGGACACTAGTGCTCCTTGGGACCTTGCTTTGACGATCATGAGAATAAAGCTGTGTGCAGAACATCACTGAATCATCAGGTTCCATCCTAGCAGCCACCGTTGCACCATGACTGAGCCCTCTGGAACAGCTGGGGAATCCACAGGGCCAGAAGACCATGGATGGATGGTTACTCAGAGTCTTCACAGAGGACAGGACTCACCTCACTGTAACAGCTCAAAAATCCTTTGTACTTGCTGCTTGGCCAGACTCACCTGTGGTGGTCACTCATATCATCCACTGGAATAGGGGAGCCCTCAAGCTAGACGTCACTAAGCATGCCAAACCTGTTCAAAGCTTCCCTCCCCCTCCTGTAATTGAGTGTGCATGTTTAGCCAGACTCAAAAGCCTCCAGATATTCATTCAGCAATTTGTGCTGCCTATCAAATCATGTCTTTCTCCTAATGGGGAGCAGTGATCTTCCCAAAACAACCCTCATCAAAGGAGCAACAATGACCCCTGATCCTATTTTCTTCTAGTTTTCATTTGTTTAAATATGGTGTTAACCACTATTTCACAGCATCAGAGGGGACGGGACTATTTGCTAGACATAGAACTCTGTCGCTACCTTGGGCTAAGACCCTAAGAACCTTAAGGACACAAACTGGATTTGGGTGGAACCTGGGTTGGCAGTGCTTCTGAGTAGAGGACCAGGGTGGCATGCATTATGCTGGTTTGTATGAATGGTCTCATAGGAGAAATGTCCTATTAGGGAGCCTAGACTTGTGTGGCATTTCTGTGCTCTCCTCTGTATATTCAGACTGTGGGGAGGATGTGAGCCTCAAAAAGGAGCTGTCTGCTGGGAACTGCTCTTCACATCGCCAGGGCCTACATTGAGTCACAAAGGTGCTGTGCCTAAGACGAGTATTCCCCAAATATGTTTTGGAAATTCCTACTGAATGCATAGATTCAGCAGCATACCAGGGCCCTTAGTAACAACCTGTTGGGTGTTGTGACAGTGATGTGGGTGTGATAACAGCAGCCTGTGTGGGATGTGGCAGTTTGTGGGGGAGGAGCTGCATGAGTTTGAGGTTTGGTTTGGATTTCAGTGGGAGCCCTGCACATGGTAGGGCTGCTGTTTGAGGTCCTGGACAAGGCAATCCTCGTATATGGAGCTGACTTGATGTGGGAGGCCCTGCTTCCTATCTGGAAGGAGAGTGGAGGTACTGCTCCGGAGGCAGCAGCTTCTCAGCTGTTCAAAGTTCCTTTGAAAAAGCCTGGACATTCAAGATGGCATTCAGGATGAATGTTGGAGTTCAAATTTCAATATGGAAAATGTCTTATCTTAAGCTATTTCTATAGACTAGAAAGTGCAGCTTTTGTGCAAACATAATAATAAAACCTATCAGAAAAGCTCATACTCTCTGTGTTCATTGTGAATTAAAATGATCCTTATGTCAGATGGGGATCTTGGTTTCTCTTCTTTGAATATATACTTTTCAAGTGAAAGCATTGGGTGTGTGATGTTTTTATCAAACGTTATCTGTGTATCTACCTTGATAATCTAAAGACTTTGCCAGGCTAATATTGAATCTGTAGTTAGAGAAAGATGAATTTTGGAAGCTTCTTTCTTTTAATTAAAAAACTCAAATTTTGATTATTTTAACAAAAGTAGGCTTCCATTCAATGAAATACTTTTGTTAAATTATTTAGTCATTGCAGGGAGCTGACTGAAACGTTTTATAATGCACTGTTGTTTTCCATGAAACTCTAGTGTGGCTCTGTTCCCTGGCCACAGGAATGTAAGAACTTGGCAAATGCCCTAACTAGGATCAGGTGGGATGATGGATAATTAATGTCAAGTGTTGTTGCCCGTCTCCAGTGCCGTCCACCAACTGACCAGCATCAGCTTCTTCTTGTTCTTTCTGTACTCAGAGCTCAATACACCACTTTGGTTCTGAACCTATCTGGATAAAATTCTGGTTTCCCCTTTGTAGCCTACAGAAGAATCAGGTTCATGTACCAAGAAGGAACTTCTTTATGACTTTGTTCAGTAGGTTCAGAATGAGCTAGTGTTTTCATAGCTTGAGATAATAAGTAAATTAGTACATTTCATTTTGTTTTTAAAGGACACTCCATAGCTGCTTCTTAAAGGTGTGCTTATTGCTCTCCTCAGTTTTTTCACTTTCTTCTAATGCTGGAAAAATTGGGAGGAAATGCCCTTTCAGGAGACAGAAGGCTCTTTTTCTCTTTCTTGTATTTATAAGTTTATTGGACCAGATCAAATCCAAAACACTGATAAAATAAAAAGGTATTTGTTTATTAAGAAGCAAGAACTAAAAGTACTATTTCTGAGTATCAGGGGATAATATTGAATGGGAATCAAAGCAGAAACCAGGAGACTCAAGTACATCATCACAAAGTTGGATTATCTAATTGTGAAAATCAAAATTCCAAGTCAATCCTGGGGTTAATTTTAGTGTGTGGAAATAAAGCTGAGAATTTTAATCATATAGTAGTTCTTCCTATGAGGTTCCTGGGAGAGAAATTTATAGAACAAATTTAGAAATGAAACTTAAGGGTAGCTCTGAATAGGCATGGTACTTGGCCAACTAGCATCAGTGTGTCCTAGTGTGCCTGCCTTGTCTGTTAAAATATGAAAAACTTAAGTTGGGGGTGGTGGTGCACACCTTTAGTTCCACCACTCAGGAGGCAGAGGCAAGCGGATCTCTGTGAGTTTGAGGCCAGCCTGGTCTACATAGTGAGTTCCAGGTCAGCTGGGGCTACAGGGAGACCCTATCTCAAAAAGACAAAAAAAAAGAAAAACTTGGTAAATAGTCCTGAGTGTCAATCCCCCAGGTGCCCTGCCTCCTTTCTTTATATCCAGTCACTATTGGGGTAACATCCTGTGCAACACTTGGAGACCCTCTCCAACCAGGATGGCTGTTCCTGTTGCCTGATCAGAGATGGGCCCCTACCACCTGAGTCCTTTGGAAACACTGCCTGTCCTGATGGAAACACTATCAGCAAAAGACAATCAAATAAGCCTGCTTCCACAGACTGAAGAGTCAAACAGATAACAAATGTTAGCCAGAGACAAAACAAAGAGAAATATTTAAAAACCAGATTGAACAAACTGTAAGAAAAGCCTGAGAGTCAAAGGGTGTACCAGAACTCCCTGCAGAGTTTTTCTCAGCTTGTTTGCTTTGTCTGTTTACAATAGCCTGCAAGAAGGCCTCTCCTCACTTGTCTTATTTGTGTTGCATATCTTTTTGGTACCAAATCATAGTCTGTCAAGCATAAAATGAAGTTCCTTTATGACACAGGTGGAACTGCGAGAGGGTGGCCAGGTGTGAATGGCTCACAAGAGATGATACCCTACCTATGTAGAAACTGCAGTGTTGGTGCTGCCTGGAACTCACCGGGCCCCAACACAGGACCCGGGGCCTGGGACATCATTAGTCTCTCTGTTACTCACTGGCATTAACATGGTGATATCTGAAAAGAGATGCTTTTTCTTACAGGCTTGGTTAGGTCTCTATAATATTCCTGCCTTTCCCTTTGAAACACAGGTATTGAACTGCACAGTGATCATTTTTATGCCTGCAAGTACCCTTGATGAGCAAGAAAAGGGCAGTTATTTAAAAATCTTAATTCGTGGATATAATGAGGAAAAGGCAGTTTGAAGAGTTCTCAATGCAAATTCAAGAAAGATAACAGGGCTAAAAGAATATCATTAGCAAGTTCAGTGCATTTATTATACAGGATAATTCAGGATTTGGGAGCAGTATTGACTTTGGATTTATTTGGCAGGTGTGATGCCAAATGTACATCATGTACATCACATGATTCATTACTAAGTATAATTTCTGTGTAATTCCTTGAATTTGAATTCAGCAGCCCTCTATGTTTCCATCTAAGAATGGAAGCCTACAATTGTTTGATTTTTTTTTTCCTCCTTAAAAATATAAGTGTGGGGGACTGGAAAGATGGCTCAGTGGTTAAGAGCATTAGCTGCTCTTGCGGAGGACCAGGGTTCGATTCCCAGCACCCACATGGCAACTAACAACCATCTATAACTCTAGTTCCAAGGGATCCAATGCCCTCTTCTGACCTCCATGGGCACAGGTATACCTACTTACATGCAAGCAATATACTCATACACATAAAATAAAAATAATAAAATATTTTTAAAAATACAAGTTTGTGACATACAGTAGCTCACACCTGTAATCCTAGCACTTGAGAAGTTGAGGTAGGCGGATTGTCCTGAATTCAATGCAGCCTTAGCTACATGGTGAATTCAAGACTAGCCCAGACTATGCTATAGAATAAGACCCTGTCTACCCCAAACCAAACCTGTGTGTGTGTGTGTGTGTGTGTGTGTGTGTGTGTGTGTGTGTGTTAATAAAGAAAAAGTCAGTGGCTCTAAAAATACAGAATTTTAGCTAGACATGGTGGGCCGAATGCCTGTAATTCCACTGCTCAGGAAACTGAGGCAGGAAGATTGCTGTAGTTCAAAGCCAGCCTGTGTTACACAGTAAGACCCTGTGTCAAAAACAAGCACCATATATCTAGTCTCAAAAACAAGCACCACATATGTATACATATAAGAAAGGACAATGGTTACCTCATAAGACAGGTGGCATGAAAACCCCCAAGCTCTCTAGATCCTCCAGGTTCTCCAGATGTGGGCATAATTCCCATCCCTGCCTCCGTGGCTGGGGCTGCTGGAGCCCTTCCCTTCCTGCCATGAATAGTGCTGCTCTCTCTCTCTCTCCTATCTCCCACTCCACAAATCCTTCTCTCTCTCTCTCTTTTTTTAATCCTTTTTGAAGCAGAGCACTTGGGAGGTGTTCAAAAGATCTCTGACTGAAGTTGATTGATAACTCCGGGCAGATTTCACTTATTCTTTCCCCGCATAATACAAGATGAGAGCTTCCATTTCTTGTGCTGGGTTAATTTAGGTTCACCTGTTTTAAATAGACCTATTTAAAGTCCTCTGTGTCTCCAACTAGGGCCTGTTTTAAATAGACCACAATGTAGTTTAGATTTTGTGCCTAATCCTATGTAGTGCATTTATTTATATTCCACTTCACTGTGGGGTTTTAAGTTAACCATGCTTCAGGGAAACAGATTGGAATACATGCTGTTCACAAAGCTGATATTGTGATAGTATTCTTCTTACTGTTTCATTCGGAGTCTTCTACCAGACTCATGCCAGTGCTTGGATGCCCTTCTGACTTGGACCTGGATATTGACTAAATATCCAATCAGACTAAAAGAAAAAAAAAAGAAAAAAAGAAAGAGTGAGGGAGGAAAAAAAAAGGAAAGGAAAGAAACAGAATGAAAAAAAGCCAGGGAACTTTAACTTGGCCAACACTCAGATATTGAGTCTTAGTTTTTCATCTATCCATCATTCATCCATCCATCCATCCATCCATCCATCCATCCATCTAGTATATATTGATCACACAGTATGTTTTGGTTCTATGTTGAAGCTAAGGTATAATACCCCCTTGGCCAGGTGACATACAGGCACATGTTTCCTCACATATACCAAAAATCTGTAACAGATGGATGAGTAAAGTTTTGGGGAAGCACAAAGGACAGAATGACTCACCTAGAGAACTGGGCATTTTAAGGAGGAAATCCTTAGCTGAATCTTAAATCACAGGTAGTGTTTTTTTCAGGCAAAACTTTGGGGAGGAGAGCCATCTAGGCAAGGGAATAGCTGAAGAAAATTCACAGAGCACTGCTGGACCTGGCCCTGGGTCCAGAGGTGACAATGAAGAGAGCTCCCATTCCTAGTGTGGCCTGCTCTGGATTGTCCTGAATGGAGGTCATCCCCAAATCCATCAGGGGCATTTCCCAATCTCTCTCCAGGACAAGGTAAAATTGCTTGCAAATATCAATCTATGCTGTGGCTACAGTGACCCCACTGGGCATGTTGGCCTTTGACATCTGACCTGTGCTCCTGGCTCCTGGACCGTCCTCCCTTGGTCACATGGCCCCTGAGCATGTCATAGTCTGACCAGTGACCAGAGTTGTTCAGTTTCTGAAATTGATGCCACTACTCTTCTCCCTAAAGCTTTGCAAGAGTTGATGTCAATGCACTGGGTAGCAGTGGATTGCAGAGTCCATCCAAGTGGATCAGGCACCTGTATAGAAAGAGATGAGATATAGATAGCCTGTTCTTCTCAGCAGACATGCATTCTGGAGGCATTATATGGTAGAAATTCACAGTGTCAAGCTGTAAATACTGAAAGGGAGGAACTGGCTATTTTCATCTCCAGTTACAGCTGAATTCTCTATGAGCTGGACTGTGGATTCTGCAGAACCACCCCTCTTCTAGCTTGGGGTCACTACTTGTCACACTCTACAGCCACCCACCTCCCAGTGCCAACACAGACACGTATAGTCAGCAATTCTTACTAGCTGTCACTACCCCCTGAGAGAGGAAGGGCACAGCCCCACTACTGGCTTTATAATCACACAGGTGAGTGTATAGACACCAATAGGCCACACCTCTGTAACCCACACACAGTAAAGCTGAGTAACACTGACTCATCTTCAAAAGGTCCTTGGTAGTCTCTTCCTTGCTTTCTATTCTTACTCTTCTCCAAGAACAATAAAATGCCATCCCAAGCTTAAGGCCTCATTATGGTGTTGTAACGATTATTATGAGGGTGGACCAATGATTGATTGGCATGTAACGTGGGGCAAAGTGACCCAAAAGCACTTGCCCCAGATTCTAATCTCACTCCTTCTCTGCTGCTACCACAGATTCAGGATTTGAGAAAATATTCCTCAATACAGGAAGGAAATTGTCCTAGTTAGCTTTAATTGTCAACTTGACAAAATCTGGAGTCATCTGAGAAAGAAGTCTCCATTGAGGGATTTCCCAGATCAGATTGGCCTGTGGGCATGTCTATGAGAGATTGCCTTGTTTATTACTTGATGCAGAAATGCACAGCCCACTGTGGGAAGCACCATTCCTTAGATAGTCAGTCCTGGGCTGTTAGAAGAAAGCTAGCTAGGGGCCTGGAGAGATGGCTCAGCAGTTAAGAGCACAGACTGCTCTTGCAGAGGACCCGGGTTTGATTCCCAGCACCCACATGGCGGCTATGAACTGTCCTTAACTCCAGTTCCAGGGGAATCTGACGCCCTCTTCTGACCTCCGCGGCACTGCACAACACGGGTACCCTCACATATATGTAGGCAATACACCATACACATAAAATAAAAATAATAAATAAAATATTTTTAAAAAAGAAAGCTAGCTCATCATGGGCCTGCAAGTGAGCCAGTAAGCATGTTCTTCCATAGTTCCTACCCTGACATTGCTCAGTGATAGACTGTGACCTGTAAGCTGAGAGAAACCCTTTTCTCCCTATGGTTGCTTTTGGTCAAAGTGTTTTATCATAGTAACAGAAAGGAAACGAACAGAAATCATTTCAATTCATTTTATGATTTCATCTAGAAACAAAAGTAAATATGTGACTTGAAGGTAGATTCACTAAACATTTTTTTAAATCAAATTATATCTACAAATGAAATAAGCAACCAGATGATCCACAAATTATTATTATTGTTATTATTTTATTATTTTATTGGGTGGTGCTGGGGATCCAGCCCAGGGCCTCATGTATGCCAGGCAACTACTGTGCCACTGAGCTATACCCCACCCAGAAATACTATTCTTTAAGGTTCTGCATTATTTATGTTTGTTTAGTGGATGTTACATCACAGTTAACTGTTTAAAAGGTTTTGGCAAGTGTAATGAAACTTTAAGAATGTGTAACTTTTTCTTTAAAAAAGTATTTATTTAATAACCACATTAGAAGAAGCATTTCATTACAGCATTAACATAAGAATGTGTAACACTTTAAAAACTAACCAGAATCCTGAATAAAATGTTGAATTTATAGCTATTAACATACTGGTAAATTCCTATTTTAGAGCTTGCCTTATAGAAAAATAGTTTTATTTTTATTTGTGTGTATATGTCTGTATAAATGTATATCACTTGTGTGCAGGTGCCTGGGGAGGTCAGAAGGGGGCACTGGATCCCCTGGAACTTTAGCTATAGGTAGTTGTGAGCCAACTGACATGGGTGCTTGGGAACTGAACTCTGGTCCCTTAAAAGAGCAGTAGACAATTTTAGCCTCTGAGCCATCTGTCTGGCTCATTAAAAACAATTTTACTAATCCTTATTTAAGATGTAATATAATTTACTCATTTAGGATGACTTTTTAAAAATTTATTATTTTTATTTTATGTGTACGCATGTATTGCCTCCATGTATGAAAGTACACCCAGGTCATGCAATGCTCATAGAGGACAGAAGAGGCTGTCACATCCCCTGGAACTGGCGTTGTGCACAGTTGTTAGATGCCATGTGGGTGCTGGGATTTGAACCTGGGTCTTCTGCAGAGCAGTCAGTGTTCTTAACTGCTGAGTCATCTCTCCAGCCCAGGATGGCTTTTTTTAAAAAAGACAAAGTCTCCTATAGCCCAAGCTGTCATTGAACTCACTATGTAGCTGAGGATGACCTTGAACTTCTGATCCTCCTGCCTCTGCCTCCCAAGTACTGAGATTATAGGCCTGTTCCACCATGCTTAGTTTATACAATGTTGGGGATTGAAGCCAGGGCCTTATGCATGCTAGGCAAGCATTCTACCAATTGTGCTGCCTCCCCAGCCTGAGGATGACTCATTTACAAATAATCTAAGATCTAGGGTCTTTTTTTTCCTTTTTTTTTAATAAATGTATTTATCTATTTAGTGTGTGTGTGTGTGTGTGTGTGTGTGTGTGTGTGTGTGTGTGTGTGTACATGCCAAGATGTGTATGTGAATGTAGGAAGATAACTTGTGGAAGGCAGTTGTCTCCTTTTACCATATGGGACACAGGGATTGAACTCAGAGTGTCAGCCAAGTGCCTGCTCTGGGGTCTTTTTTAATCTAGAAAATTTATTTAGAGGTGGTCTTGGGCAAAAAGATGGCAACATTTTGGGAGTTAGGCTAGGCAGACATGCATCTGAGGGAAGTTGGTAAGCTCAGCCCTACGGAGTTGGTTCTAAGAATCTTCTGTGTCCCAGAAGAGAGTTAGCCTTGCTCTGAGCCACACCTACAATATTTACCCTTTCAGCACAGCACCACATGCCTTATCAGAAGCTTTGTATCTCTTAGGATGTGATTTGTGTTATTAAACAGAGTTTATGCTTCTTGTTGGCATAAAAGTTAGAATGGAGGTCTACCTACCCTAACAATGAACCTCTTAAAAAAATTTCTTCTGATTTCCGAAGAGCTATCCATTTTCATACTGGTTTAGCTATTCAGTCCTACTCAGTCCTCAAAATAATCAAGCACCTGTGCCAGTTTTCACAAGCTTGGTTTGGGTAGCAAAGGGCCTCTTGATTTTTGCCCAGACAGCCCTCCCTCAGAATCTAATGGATATGTTTTTCTGGATATTTGCACCTTAAGTGCAGGTGTTGGATATAGAGACAGGAAGAGGAGCAAAGAAATGGGGACACAAGCAGATGCAGTTACAGGAAACCACTGAATCAGAGCATTCACATTCTGACTCAGAGATAAATGTTTAGAGATGATAACTCCCAGCAACAGTTCACAAATACAATATTTTATATAATACTACAGATGACTTTTGCCTCAATAGTGATGTTTCTCCTTTTTACAATAATTGACAGCTTCAAAAAATCTTTTAACTTTGCTGCTTGCTAATCCCATTTTAAAGGTACAGAGATTACATTTTTAGCAAAGAAACCTGCACCTGTGAGCCTTATCTTGGAGAAATATTCCTGTTCGTTTGCAATTTTCCTTTAAAGACATTGAGATAGAGTCACTTACTAACCACAAGTACAAAATGCATTATGTTTTAACAGCAAATCTAAATTAAAAGCTCAGTAACGTGGAACAAATGAAGCCCTCAGTTCATTTCCCAACTAAAATCCTGGTTACATTTTATTATTTCTAAACCTTTCTTACTGCAAGCCATCAATCCATTGACTTCCTCTGGCTCCTCTGAGCTTTGAACTGTACCTTTATGGAGCTATAAATTAGCATTTCACTGAACTGCACTATAATTTGCATTAATTTCTTTAGAGTTGAAGTTGTCTATCTGTGAAGACATCTTTATAGTCCTTAGAATTTGCTCAGGAAAGTCATGCCTAACTGAAAGAAGTAAAACATAAATTTTAAAAACATAGTTTGGCTCTTAAATGTAGGTAGAAAATAAAAGCAAAGTTTTGTGTCCAGGTCTGTGATCTGGAACTCACTTTCTACCATTTTAGTCCTAGTGTTGATGGCATAGCCGGTTCTGCAGAAGGAAGCAGAGGGAGAACAGAACTCTGCTCTCACCTCAACACAGCTTTTTATGGAATGCACAGAGGGAGAAAGTTCTGAGTTGAGGGGCAGAGCTCCTGATGCTGGCGTGGTCAGAGTTAGGCTCACAGGAATGACCCTGACCAGGTGCTGCAAATGGCCCTCCTGAGGTGCCTCAGATCCAACGTCTAGGCCCTCTATCCTCTGTCCCAGAGCCAGCTGCCTGGATGAGGTGGTAGAGGGGTTAGGCAAGGCACCATGCATCCATTAGAGGATGCTGTCAAAGGAAATCTGCTTCCAGCTGCTCTTCTGTGGACCCAGATCATCAGTGTGCAAGCCTTCTGGATGCACCAGGGCTGCTGGTCCACTATGGCACCCATCTGTCCCTGTGCCTTTGTGCTCCTGCCCAGGCTTGCCCCTCCACCCCCTTTCTTTCTACTGCCTGCCCTGTCCTTAACGCTGCATCCTGCAGAAGCTGATCCTTTAGTGGAATTTGTTTCCCAAGCTTTAAAAACAATATTACTGGGAGGGTAAAAGAAAACCAAAGCCCTCAGTCCTTGGGCGCCATGCCACCAAACTCCTTAAACTCCAGCCCTGAGTTTTTTGTGTCCCTTTGAAATAGACACGTTTGGGTTGAACCTGCACTTCCTGCATCTGGAGACGAGGAGGAAGAATACACTATTTTTAAAAGGCACTTTCTGGAAAGTGTACAAGACCTGATAATTAAAAAAATAAAGGCCAAACCCTCAGCTGCACAAACAGCTCTTGTTCTCTTCCAGCAAAGGTCCGTCAGGAGTGCCCACCTTCCTTTCCCTGAGAAGAGCAGTTTAGGAGCCGGGAAGCATCATCGCTAGGTCTGTTTTCTAGCAGCCTGCTCGGTCACCTCCTTTGATCTAGCTATGAGCTGGAGGGGAGCCTCCCCAGCCAGCCTCTCGCCTGCAGCCGGTTTGCAGGCACTGTGTTCAAGGCGCTTTCTCTCTCTCCGAACATATTTTTTTGAATCAGAGTGTACACATCTGTCTTTATAACCAGCCGCTTTTCTGGCCCCGAACAAGTTCTCTGTGAGTTTCCCCCAACTGAGCTCAGTGGGATCTCTGTCAGCTGCAAGATTTATGTCATCTTGTCCAGTCCTGAGAACTGTTCCTTCGGCTTCTCACATCTGGATCTAATTGGAAAGACATTAAGCACACTGGAAAAGCAGATTTGAGGGCCGTTCTTTATGGACGTCCGTGTTAAAGGAGCTGATGGCCATAGGTTTGAGTGGGATGAGCCAAGGGAACGTCTCAAAGAGTGAAAAGCACAAAATTATGAAAGAGCTGCTGGAAACTAGAAGGTCCTGTTCCAGGATGACATTTCTTCAGCTGCTTGGGGAGGGAAGCACAGCACAATGCTGCCAAGTGCAGCCTTTGTCCCACAGCGCGTGGGATCCACACAGGATGAGTGGGACCTTTGGTGTTTGCACGGCTGGTGTCTTCCCCGGCCTTATTCGCTGGCATTTGGGTGTGTTTACACAAACATTTTAGAGGACAGGAGGGTGGCTGGTAACTACAAATGTCGTCACCCTCTTGCCTCACTGTCCCCTTTAGGGCCACCACACCCTGTGGTGTCTTGATACATAACAATAGAAACATCTAGTCAGCCTGGAGCAAAGACTGGACAAGCTGTGAGACAAACTAAAGCTTCTCTCCTTCACCTTTTCAGAAGGGTTCTGATAAACCTATCCAAAGTAGAAGGCAGAGGGTCCTTGAGAACAATCAGCATTATTCCAGTTCTCAAACTCATAGCTGGTGTTCAAAAAATTAAAATTGAAAGGCAGTTGTTGGGGCTGGAGAGACTCAGTGAGCAAAGTGTTTGCTGTGTAAGCATGAGGACCTGAGTTTGGATCCCCAACACCCATGTGAAAGTCAGGTTTGGGTGTATACCTGTAACCCCGAGACTGGGGAGGGTGGGAGCTCCAGGGCTAGGTGGCCAGCGAGTCTAGTCAAACAGCAAACACCAGGTTCAGTGAGAGACCCTGTCTATAATATAAATGTAGGGAGCAATAAAGACACCCAAAGCCTCCAAATGTGCAAGCACATCTGAACACATGCATTCACCATACACACACACACACACATACACACACACACACGCACACACACAGAGCAGTTGTTAAAGAATGTTTCTTTATCTGTGTTACATATCAAAGCCTGATGTCTCTAGTTGCTCAGGAGCAGCCCATGGTCTCAGTCCTGGCCTCCAAATGTCTTATTAGAGGGCAAAGTGAGTATTTGATTTCTTCTCTTGCTTGTAGCCCATAGACAGGGTTGCTCATGCCTTTCTTTGGTGAGCAAACCTACTTTAAATGCATTTAAATACTGAAGATTTCAGAAAATCATGTTGAAAACAGGTATCAAAATATTCTAAATGTGTGCTAGGGTAGTAAAGATGTTTAAGGAGTTGGCTAAGATCTAGCGGTTGGTGTGAGCACTGCACCTGGCAGGTGTGTCCAGTAGCTCTAATGGTTTCCCTCAAGAAATGCTAAGTTTCTATTGTGCGTTAATATACACTGAGCATCTCTAACCTCAAAATCTGAAATCTGAAATGCTCCAAAATTCAAAGCTTTGAGCACTTAAGTTTCAGATTTCAGAGCATTTCAGATTTTGGATTTTGAGGTCTGGGTGCTAAATCAGCAAAGTCTATGAAAATATAGATCTAAATCCAAAGCCTCTAAGATCTGAAATACTGATCCCAAGCATTTCAGACAAGGACTACTCAGCCTATATGTTTAAACATGCCACCTCTCTTCATCATTCATAAAGCTCCCAACTCCAAGCATCAATGAGCCATGGGGGTGGGACAGACAGGATGTGAGGGTGCTCTTTGTCCCCACCCTTGCCCCTGCCCTCTGGGAGCCTTGTACAGACCTCTGTCAAGGAAGGTATTTGGTCCTCCCTGCAGCCTGCTAGGAAGATGTGTGCTGTTGCTTTCTTTGTGCGCAGAGGGCTTCCATGGGCCAGAGCCATACTAAGTCCTGCAGAGTTCCTCCACATGGAGGCACAGTGGGTACTAAGGGATTCCAGAGAGGTCCTGCCACAGGCTTTCCAGTCCAGGGTAGCTGTTGGGAACTCAGCGAAGGTGGCTGGTCTCTAAGAAGGGCAGAAGGATACAGGCAGGCAGGAAGAGGAAGGCCTTCCATCCTGCAGCCTCCTGACTGATTTCCTTGCCACCTCTGCTGCCACCACCCAGCTTCAGGGACAGATCTGAGCACATACTGCCCTGTTGAAATATACACATGGTTAGTCTGTACTCTTTGACCTGTCATGAAGGTCCTTCTTACAAACTGAGCTGTGTCTGCTGGAAGCTCATCTATTGAAGTCTTGACTCCCAGTGCCTCAGAATGTGACCTAGCTATGTGGGAGTTCCCATCAGTGTGTCTTTGCCACATGTTACTGAGGGAGGTGAAGTATCTGTTCATGGACATGCACCTCCCTGGCCATCAGTGGCAACCCAGGGTGGCTTCCTTTCCAAGCACAGTGACAGGCCATCTTCCTGCTCTCTTTAAAGCTTCTGTCATCCATAACTTGTTACAACTTTATGAGAAAGCAACTTGATGGTTTCTCAAAATTTTATTCATCTTATACATGTAATTTACACGAAGCATGTTAGAAGAATAACCATTGAGGCATTATTTGTAAGAGTTAAACACAATCTAGATATCTATCACTAGGGCTAAGTTATGGTATGCCTACACAGTGAAATACTATATAGCCTTAAAAAGAATGAGATAAAGCTAGTTATAGTGGCAAGAAAGGTTGTCTAAGGTGTGTAGTATTATGTGGAAAGATGAGTTGTGGAAAAATGACCACAGCGATTCTATTTGAGGAAAAAGCAAAAAATTCATCTATGTGTATATGAATATACATGTATATGAATATAACAAATGAATATTTGGAAAAGTGCATCAAACTGTTCATAGTAGTTACTTCTGGGTATGGGATTAGATTGAGTAAAGGATGAAACAACTTGGGAGACTAAAAATTATTTCTAAAAGTTTTACAATGGTCTGGGGGGCGGGGGTGGGGTGGGCTGCATGCCCAGCACTCAGGAGGCAGATCTCTACAAGTTTGAGGCTGCTGGCTGCCTCAGTCTGTTCCTTAGGATTTATCTCACTCTGGCTTAACTGCAAAGCGAAAGGCAAACCCTATGGAAGCCCCCTTCTTTGCTGAGCCTGAACATTCATGCAGGACCTGCTGCTGGTTTAGGTGAATACCAAATGGAGGCTCTGGAATTTTCTGAGGTTCTATGGCCCTGCTCCCTCACCTGTAAATTCTCATTTCTTTTTCTGTTCATAGGGAAGTCTGACTCCATTTTGCTTCTTTTTAGTTTTGAGATGAGAGTTCTCTAGAAACCCTCCACCTACCCTTTGTCTTCCAGGAAGTCCCCTCCTTCCCTCCTAGAGGTAGAGGTGAGGATTTTCTCCTCTGGAGACTTTTCCTTGCATGAAAACACAAGAATTCATTGACGTGCCTGCTCTTGGGGTATGGTTTCTGTGTCCTCTAGAGATGTCTCTATAGAGAGGCCATGTGGAGGAAGGGAGGGAGAGTCAAGTGTTTCTTAGGAATATCAGAGCACAGAACAGCAGTCTCAGCATCCCCAGGCCACTGCTGATGCTACAGAAACCAAGACAGGGAAGATCCAGCTCTGCCCTACTCTAGACACTTAGCTGTTAACCCGGGAGACAGGTGCAGACTGCTCAGCAAGGGTGCATGATGCTAGCCTCTCATGTTCAACTTCCTTCTCTGGAGCTCAGCTCCATGGCATGAAGTGTGGTTGTGTCACCAGGTTCTGGCCAGTAAAATTTGAAGGCATTTGTCCCCATTCATAATGCCACTCTGTATGCCATCTTTCTTTCTTTTTCTTTTTCTTTTTGGTCTTTTTGAGACAGGGTCTCCCTGTAGCCCCAGTTGGCCTGGAACTCACTATGTACACTAGGCTGGCCTTGAACTCACAGAGATCTGCCTGCCTCTGCCTCCCCAAGTGCTGGGACTAAAGGTGTGCACCATCACCCCTGGCTTCTATACACCATCTTTCATTTTATCTTTCCTTCCACTGGCTGAATGGAGAGGACCATAATGCCAGCCCAAGGGCAGAGTCACATGGCATACTAATGAACTGGGGTCCTCTATTCAGGAGCATTCTGCTCAACTTCAGCAGTTAGCTTACTTTGGCAGTGCACTTTTGGCAGTGCACAGGGAATATACTAGTCCTCCCTTCCCCCCATAGAAAGGCTTCACAGAGAGTTGCCAATTTCCCTTGGGGCACATCCCAGATTACATCTGATACTGTAAGTACTACTTACTTTTGGAAATCAAGGTATTACCTTGTGCCTTTTATGTTTGTACTCATTCCCTGATCTTCTTCCTTTGAAATATCATCCTACCCTTATTTGGCTAATAATGCTAGCTATACAAAGCACTAAAGTCGAACACTGTCAAATTCCAAGTAGCTTATTGCTTTTAGAAACCACCCGCTCTTTAACAAATTCTTCTAGCCTTTTGATGACTTAATTCATATCCTTTCCACATATTTATCCAACGAGGCAGATTTTAATTCTGGCAGTGGTCACCCTCTTTTCCTCCTGGGCTTTGATACTACCAGATGCTAGAGGAAAAACATTTGCAATATGCCTACAATCTATTTCAGCATACAATTCTGTCCAATTGAATGTCAGGCATTTCTAAAGAATGCTGTTGGTTGATATAATGTGCCTTGCTTAAGTTAGGGTTTTGATTTGAAATTGCATATTGGAATGTCTTGTACATTTTGCTCCAAATTTCTAAATCCATCACAGATACCCTCTTCTAGCAATTGTGTTTCCTTAATGATTAACCATGAAAGTAGAGTTTAACGTGGTATCTTTAGAAAGCAAAAGAAGAAAAATATTTTGCTTCTGAAAGGGATTGTATCCTGGGGGATCGAGTCGCCTGTTAATAGACATTAGGAACTGCCAGTTGTCACGCTTGCAGCTTAACATAGATTAGGATTCCATCACTGAGCGGTGCATAAACTCTTACACTTGTAACTTTACATCTTCATCTGCAGACAAGCAATTAGAAAACACTGCTTGGGTTATGTTAGCATATGTCAGTTGTCTTAGAGCACTGGCAGCTTCAAAGAACACTAAAGGAAATTTTACATAGGTATTTAGCAGACTTCGTTTTTATCCCCCAAAGCATTCTAAATTTCTTTTTGTTTAGGGGTGAAAGTGAGACAGAACTTTCGAGATCATGTTGTTTTAATATGAAGTAAACCTCTTTGTTTGTCTTTATTGTCTTAATAACGGTGCTTTAAGGAAATTGGGTACCAGCTTTTCTTTTGAGACAGCATTTGATTATAAACCTTACAAACTGCTTTTAGTAGAGATTCTAAAAATTGTCAAACCAGTGTCTTGTTAATGTGCTTTTCTTCTGGTTGTAATTTTTTATTTTTTTAAATATTGTATTTATTATTTTTATTTTATATGTATGAGTGTTTTGCCCACATGTATGTAAGTGCACCCATGTCGTATAGTGCCCATAAAGAACAGAAGAGGGCATTGGATCCCCTAGAACTGGAGTTACCAATGGTTGTTAGCTGCCATGTGAGTGCTGGGATTTGAAACTGGGTCCTCTGGAAGAACTGCAAATGTTCTTAACTGCTGCTTGTAATTTTTTTAAACAATATTTTACCTCCTGAATTTTGCAGTAACTTTTCATTTGTGTGAATTTTAAAAAGAAGACCTTCTAGAAAAGAAAACTTAAGAGTTAATTCCAATAAAAAATTTCCCAAAGTTGTAATAGTATAATATAAATTTAGTTTACAGCACAGGCGAACACCCTGGCACCCTATCACGATTCTTAGTGTACATTTGAGAGACCCACATTTGGCCACTATGTAACTAGTGAAATAACTAATGTTTCACCATCAAGTGAATTGTTTCCTTGAGGTTTCAATAAATGAGAGAAATATTCAGCTCCCCAATTTCTTTTTTGGGTCTAATATTAGTAAGACTGATAAAAGAGATAGTTGTGAGCTGAGTAGATAGCTTGAACATAGGTACTGTTTTTATTCATCCTTTTCTACAACTATTGAACTGATAATTGTTGAAAGCCTCCTACTCTTGGTACTAAGTATTCAACAGTGAATAAAGCAGATACAGTTCTTCCAATGAGAGACACAGAAAATAAGCAAGTAAATGGTTAAATATGCAATAAAAATGTAGAGGGAAATAAAATAAAACTAGACAGTCTGAGGAGCTATAAGAACATCAGGCAGTGGTGTGGTGTGACTCCTTTGAATCCAGAGGGCCTGAGGAGGTGGCGTTGGAGCACAGGACTGAGGGCGTGAGGAAATGGAAGTACACCCAAGCCTAAGAAAAGTATGTGAGACTCCTTGAGGCAGGAGTGAACTTCAAGTCCCAAAACGGGAAGCTTCTGTGCCGGAGCCCATGGTGTGGGGAGCTCTTGTGTGATGAGACTGAGTTGCAGGTGGGACACTCACATCTGGGGCCATAGTAAGGAATTGGGGTTGTTCTAAGAGAAATGGGGAGCCCCTGGAGGGTTCTGGTCCAGGCAGTAGCCTGACCTTACTTACATTTATTAGTTATGCAAAGGCTATACCTGAGCTGAGAAAACAGACACGTGAGTCTCCTCACAGTGGCGTGGACTCAGACATAAACAGGACAGGTGGTAAGAACTAGATTCTGGAGAGATTTCAAAAAAGAACCAACTGAGCTGGCTAATGGGTCAGGTGTAGGAAGTGAGAGAGAGGAAGCAAGGGAGGCTGAATCCTGGGGGCTTTGCCTGAGCAACTGGCTGAGTGGGGCACCATTTCCTGGGAGAGGAGTGGGAGGGGATGGGAATGAACACTTCAGTTTGGGTCAGGATTGAAATGCAACATATTAGACATCTGAGTGGAGAAATCCACCAGGAAATAGTCAATCCACCAGGCATGAGAACTCTAGGACCAGAGGTAGGCTGAAGAGGAATGTGGGCTGTCCGTATTTATATGGAATTTAAGCCATCAGCCTCACTGAAATCATCTAGAGAGAATATTGAGAATATTGATGGGGAAGAGAAGAGGTCCAAGAACAGACATCTGTCAGAAAGCAGGAAGTGCTAGCTCCACAGAGGTAAAGAGGAAAAGCCACAGTGCAGGAAGTCCCAGAAGCCGAGCAAAATCTAGTCTAAGTTCCTGATTACCATATTCATGTATAGGTTCTGGTTAACCCAGTGAGCATCTGGTCCCCACTTATTTGAGTTCTGTTGTCACAGGGTCTCCAAATGAGCCTCGCTGCAGATCTCCGCCCCTTGTTAAAGGCCCTACTGTTGAGATCAGCCCTAACTACCCCAAGTCCACCTGCTTAGGCAAGTCCAGCAGCCTTTGCTACCACTCTGCACTTTCTGAAGTCACACCCCAGCTATCTTTAACTCTCCACATGACCACAGTTCAGGAGGCAGTAAGCTTGGGCGATCACAGAGGGAACTTGTGGCTTCAGCTCCCATACCCAGACCATGGTTCTCACAGGGTTGTGTGTCTTGGTCTGGTCATGCTACCCTGTGAGTACTTGGAGCAGGGTCTCTCACTGATCCAGAGGTACTACAATGCAGTAATCAGAAATTCAGCCCCAGAGCCAGGCTGTTTAGGTTCAAGTTCCAGATCTACCCAGAAAAAGCCATGTGGCCTGCACAGTCATTCATCTATGACTCTGTAAGCCCCTCCTTTAACTGGGGTGGATGGACGTCAAGCCTGGTTGATAAGGTTATGGTGAAGATTTCATGATCAGAAGTGGGAAGTCCTTAGCATTGAGCAAGTGCTTCCTCAGCATGGCACACTGTATCATTTTAATAGTTGAGGTTTTTACTTGTTCAAGATCGTGGCTAATAAGAAAAGAAGCCAGCTGTTGAGCCCAAGTTTATTCAGCTGCAAATCCCATGTTCCTAACCCACTTTGCTGAGGGTTCCAGGAGCTGGCTCAACTGCATGATATTTATATGCAGGTGGTGCTGGAATAGGTCCCGTGGGCCAACATTTGTCACCTAGGCATATGTCTTCCCAACTCTGAGTTCACTAAAATCTTTTGGAAGTTTAATGTTGGCCATGGTGGGAGTCTCAACAGATGCTGTGATCAGAATTTTTCTTTTATATATATGACATATATGTTCTCTATATATACTCTCCTACTATATGGATTCTGATGATGGGGATTGAACTGAGGTCATCAGGCTTGGCAGCCAGTGCCTTTACCTACTGAGCCATCTTGCCAGCCCAGCATTTTCTTTACTTCAGAGAATCAGTTGAACATTTGTCAGCACTGCTTGTGTGTGGCAGAACACTCCAGAGACTCTAAATCCTTCCATCCCTATAAGAATGGTTTTTGCTAATGTCATTTTCTCAACAGTGGTGTTAAGGACCACATGCCTTTACTCACATGACCAGTGGAGAAGCTGAGCCACATTTATGCCTCTGCACAATAACTCAGCACACTGTGCTTATTATAACTTGTTCTGAGTGTCACCTCTCTGGTAACCATTATCAAAGTGCACACATCCTGGGGCTCTCTCTCTCTACCTGTGTGGCCTGGTCCTTGTAATCAAGCCTAACTGAGCAGCAGGGAGCTGAAAGACAACAGGGTCTTCTTAGCCGCCTGCCTCTTGCCTGACAAATGGTACAAGCCATGGGCCTCACCCAGGGCCTTCCTTCCTTTGGGATCCACCTGCCTTCACTGAACACAAAGCTCTTTCTTTTATAGAGCGCACAATCTTTTGCCCATGTCTTCCACCTCTGGAGCTCAGTCTACCCTTTCCCATAGTAGACACACCTTGCTCCCCAGTCCTGGCTCACACCCCCAGCCATGCTTCTGGCCTGAAGGGTCCTCCTCCTCTACATTTTGCCCCTTATGTGGCTTCTATTTGACTTTTGTCGTTTCTGGGTGCAATCCTTCATGGCAATTGCCATTTTACAGGACAGCTGTTGGTATGCCTTGCTCCTGGCTGAAGAGGCATGCATGTTGGTATGGGTTTTCCTAGTGCTGAGCACAGTGCCTGGTTTTCAGTAGATATTTGTTAAATGAATGACTACACCCACAGGTGAATCACACAGACCAGGGCCTTCCCACAAGGGAATGACAGACTGTGACAAGTGCTGTGAGGGAAATAAACAAGGTTGTGTGATGGGTGTGGGGCATCAGAAAAGGCCTCCCCAAACTAAAGCTTAAAGGCTGGCAAGCAGCTGGTCACCGGAAGACTGACCAGAGGCACCTGCAGTGGAAATGAGCCTGTCCCAGAGCAAGAACAGAACAGAGCCCAGCATAGACATGAATGAGCAAGGAGGAAAATGTGCATGGGTCCCTAGGAAAAGGTCAGATTCTGTTCCAGAAGCAGGAGGCCATTAAAGGGTTGAGTTGGGAGTGACTTGCTCATGTTCTAAAGGCTGCTTTGGGGAGGTGTGGCTTGTAGGGGCTGGCATTGTCACCTTTCAGGCCCCAGGCTCCCTCTGCAGGCATCTTAGTCCTTCATAGTCTCCTTTGGGGCCCAGCACTAACCTTGTTCTTGGAGAGGATCTGGCATCAATGTGACTTGCAGTTCTCTTTAAAGGATCTGTGTTCATTTTCTGTGGCTGATGTGACAAAGGGCCACAAATGTGGTAGTGTACAGCAAAAGAAGGGTGCTCCCTTTTGGAGGCCAGAGTCCTCTACAGGGTCTGCAGGCTGTGCTCCTGAAGGCTTCAGGGAATAATCCATTTCTTTGCCTTGCCAGCTTCTAGAAGCTATCCACATTTCTTGATTCACAGCCCTTTCTTCTGTATTCAGAGTGGGTGATGACACCTCTTCCGGCCCTTCTCCCTTCTCCCCCAACCCCCATCTGACCACAGCTGGGAATGGTTCTCTAATTTGAAGCACTTGTGACTAGATTGGGCCCACCTGCATAATTCAGGCTAAACATCTGGTTTCAAGGTCCTTAACTAATCCCATCTCTTTTGCAATGGAAAGTAACATATTCACAGGTACCAGGAGGTCATAGGCATCATTGGGGGGTGTGGTTCTATCTATCATAGGATTCCTAGCTCTTAGCAGATCAACCATTTGAACACAACACATAAACTATTGGTATATATAGATTCAAGAAGATATCTTTGAGACTATTAAGGAAATTTTCACATGGGTTTAGTGACAGAAAGGTATTTTTAATATTGTTAGGTGATCAGAATGCTATTCTAGGGCTTGGAGTTCTTAATCACATTTTAAGTAAAAGGGAGGCTTAATGATACTCCTTACAAAGAACAATAAGGAATCAATGGGCTTGAAAATTAAGGAACATGGAGAGATAGGCTACTAAGACCTTTTTAAAATAAATGATAATAATAACTAGGGGCCAGAGAGATGACTCAGCACTTAAAAGCACTGGGTGCTCTTGCAGAGGACATGGGTTTGAGTCCCAGCACCCACATGGCAGCTAACAGCCATCTTTAAATCCAGTTCTAGGGGATCCAACACCCTCTTCTAGCCTCCATGGGCATCGTGCACCCGTGGTACACAATAAATGCAGGCAAAACACTCATGCATATAATTAAAAAAAACTGAATGTTGGGCTAAAGAGAGAGCAAAAGAAAATGCATAGTTCATACCCTCATTTATTAAACAACACTAGGGCCCAGGCACTAACTTCTCAAATAGAAGCTACAGAAGTTTACAGATAATAAACAGGTAATTTTTATAAGAACACACAGATGGTCTGTAGTAAAGCTGGAATTTTAGTGTAGACCTGATAGGTGTTATGGTAATTACTGTTCTATTACTGTAACAAAATACCTGTGACAATCAACTTATAAAGAGGAAAGGGTGTATTTGCTCTCACAGTTTTGAATCTTTCAGTTCATGAATAATTAACCCCAATATTTTGGGTCTGTGGCAAAGCAGCATATCACAACAGGGGCACAGCACTGCTCACCTCATAGCCAGGAAGCAAATGGCAAGAGGAGGAAGGAAAGCCACAGTCCCCATGGGGCATATGCTCCAGTGACCTAAGGACTTCACACTAGGCCCTATCTCTTAACGTTTCTACCATCTCCTGGATAGCATCACCTCCAGGGCAAGCCAAATTATAACATTCTGTCCCTAGCCCACCTCACAGAGAAAACTAGATTTAGTCTTTCAGAGTCTTAAAGACTTAACTGTTCCAGCATTGCTTAAAAGTCCAGTTCCAAAGTGTACTCCAGGACTCTCAGCTGTAAACCCAGTAGAAGTCAGAAAGAAAATTACATATGTGCAAGATACCACAGGCACAGGAGAAACATTCCTATTATAAAAGAATTCGGAACCTTGAACACTACATCCTGAAGCTCCAGGACACACTGTGGTGGGAGGTGGGCACCCGAGGGCTTAGGCAGTCCTGCTCCTACACCTTTGCCAGTTGCAACCACACGCCTACTCTTGGGCCAGCTTTGTTCACCACTTGTTGCTTTGCTTGGAAGTGTCACTGACATCGCTCCCACCCTGGGATCTCCACTGTGGTGTAGGTTTCTGTAGTCCTATAGTTCCAAGGGTCACCCTGTCAGGGGTTTCCTACAGGGACTCCAAACTCAGAGTATACTGCTTAGCCTTCCAAGCTTTCCTTTAAGATCTTAGTGGAAGTTGCTGTGGTCCCACAACTTTTTTTTTTTTTTTTGGTCTTTTTGAGACAGGGTCTCCCTGTAGAACTTGCTATGGAGACCAGGCTGGCCTTGATCTCACAGAGATCCATCTGCTTCTGCCTCCTGAGTGCTGGGATTAAAGGCAAATGCCACCACATCCAACCATGGTTCCATAACTCTTACATTTGACACATCTGCAAAACCATCACATGGATGATGCCAGAGTCTTCTAATGGCACAAGTTCTACCTGGTTATACTTGAACCATGGCTACAGTGGCCTCTGAGTATCCTGATGGCTAAATATATAGGAATGAAGCCTTATGAAATGAAATAATGAAAATTATTTCCTACATGGTCCTGGGTAGTCAGGATACCCTGGACCCCTTTCCTCAAACAAACGAAAAAGAAAATTTGTTTCTATGCTTTTGACCCTCTGATGGGTAGGGTGAGTTGCCCTTGAGATATCCTTCCTATTGTTCAATGCAAAGTACTTGGCTTTCTTTTCTCAACCCACACTCTCTCCTTGGCCACAGCTTTGCACCTTTACATGTGCTTCTTTTTAGCCAGGTGCAAAGTTTCCCTATCTTCTCATTCTCTTCTCTTTACTCTTGATACTCACTGTATAGTTAGCTGAAAACAACTTGTGCCCATGTAAGGCCACAACCTGAGTGCTTTGATGCCTTGCGATTTCCTTCATCAGATTGTCTGTCACTTTTAAAGTTGGTCTCACACAAAGCCTCAGGGGATGGACAAAATGTGTGCAATTCTTTGTCACACATAGCAAGAATAGCCTCTAGTCTAATTCTCAGTAGAACTCTCATTTCCACCTAAAGTTTAACGTAACCTTTATTTTCCACACGTCTATCAGCATCCCAATCTCCTGAACCCGCACCAGCATCCTATTGGACGTTGCTTATAGTGCTTTCTTTAGCTTATTCTTCCAAACATCCCAACTCCTTCAATAAATTATCTCCAGAGCTTCTTCCACATTGTCAGGTATAGTTTCAGCAACATCCCCACTTCTTTATACTAGTTTTTATGCATTAACTTTCTGCCACTATAACAAAAACATCCAAGATAATCAATTTATTAAAAAAAAAGCTTTGTTTTGGCTCTTTGTTTTGGAGGTTTGAGTCCATGGTTGATTGGCCTCCATGTTTTGGGCCTGTGGTGAGGGAGCACATCATGGTTGGAACTCGGGGCAGAGCAAAACCACTCCCCTCATGGACAAAAAGCAGAGAGTGAGAAGAGGAAAGGGCTAGAACCCCCACGGTGCCCTTCAGAGACAAACCTGTCAGTGGCCCTAAGGACCCCCCACAAAGCCCCACCTTTTATAGGTTCCATCCCTCCAATCAATACCATGCTTGGCATTAAGCCTTTAGCACCTGGGCACTGGGGGACATTTAAGAGCCAAACCATAGTAGACTCTGATTGCCCATTTGTCATCTTTGTCTAGATGCCGAGGAAAGTATATTAGTTTTCTCTTACTGATTTAACAAATTTCTGGAGCTGTAATAATTTAAAGCAACAAAGATGTACCATCTTAGAGTTCCACAGGTGACAAGTCAGACTGACATCTCACTGGACCAAAATTAATGTATGAACTGTTCTGGTTTGGAAGCTCCAATGGAGAAACCAGTACCTTACCAGCTTTAGTTTCTAGAGGCCAGCCATATCCCCTGACTTGTAGCCTGCACACTCCTTCTTCAAAACCAACAGCCCTCCTTTTCTTTAGCCATTCTTCTCTGACCAAAGCCAGGAAGAGTTCTCCAGTCTTCAAGATCTGTGTGATTACAATGGACCTACCTTGATAATCTAGACTAATCTCTTCCCATCTCAACGCCTGTACCATAATCCCATCTGTATAATCCCTTTGTCTGGTGAGGTAATTCTAAGGATTAGGACATGGAGATCTTTGGGGAGACATTATTCTATGCCCACCATAGAGGGGTTGCTGTCATGATGGACACTGGTCTTGGCAACATGCTGATGTGTCTGAGACCCTGTGGTGGTAAACCCCATGACAAAGGGGACTTCGTACTGAATAACCAAATAGGATAAAAACAGCAGCAATGTGGGGAAAACAAAGAGTATGTTAGAGGAAAATATGGTAGTGTGGATGCCGTCATGCAGGTTTGCTTAGAACACACGGGAAACTTTCCTCAGTAGTCAGTGCTGACTTAAGTTCAGGCACTGTATTGCCTGGTTCAGAGCTATACAGAGTCCTCATTCTGATATCCTAACTGCAAGAATGAAGGTGACGGTGAAGACTCTACTCTAAATGCTGACTTTAAAAATAATTCCCCAAATTCTAGAGTCTAAACACCTGTTTTAGGAGACTGTTGAAAATCTGCATGACTCTGATCACCTACCCTCTAATCATTTTTTTTTCCATAACAGGTAATTTTCACCTTAGTAAGCAGACATGCCTTTGTTTCAAGGGCAAACCATTTTATAAAGTACCAATTTTATGGAAATTGCCTGAACTAATAGGTTTTCAGAAGCATGAATGAAAAGTATAGGCTAGAAAGAAATTGTTGAAAGCAGGGCAGCAAGTGGTTAGCTGAGGTTCTGTGTAATCCTCTTTAATACAAAAGCCATGTTACTCTTCATCTGAAGTAGAGTAGACTAAAGCACCTACCGCAATGCAGTAAGTTTTACAAAGACAAGTTTGTCTGTTGGTTTCTCTTGTTTTGTGTAAACAGAGACATGAAATTTAATACAGACCTTTCAAAGTAAGGGAAGTCATTGGACAACCAACCTTCAAGTTTACCAAAGAACCTCTGGCTGTTTTTTGTTTTGTTTTGTTTTTGTCTTTCTGAAACAGTCTCCTTGAAGCCTCAGCTGGCCTGGAACTTGCTATGGAAACCAGGCTGGCCTTGTTGATCTCACAGAGATCCAGATGCTTCTGCCTCCCAGGTACTGGGATTAAAGGCACTAGCTTGGTTTTTTGGGGTTTTTTTTTGTTTTGGTTTTTTTTTTTTTTTTTTTTTTTTTTTTTTTTTTTTGACACGGGGTCAAAAAAAGAGGACGATAAATCTTTCACTGGAACTCACTATGTAGGCCAGGCTGGCCTTGAACTCACAAAGATCCGCCTACCTCTGCCTCCCAGAGTGCTGGGATCAAAGGTGTGCTCCACCACACCCGGCTTTGTTTTGTTTTTTAATTATCAGGATTTGAATTTAGGAGATTCTTCCCTTGCCAAAGAGCATGTTTGCTCTTAAAACCTATCATTTCCTGGTGTGCTCGCTGAGTCTGACTGGCCATGCAATACACCCTTTCGTAAAAGTAAAAATTGCCTTCTGAGTTAAGGAAGAAAGAAAGGAAGAAAGGAAGAAAGGAAGAAAGAAAGAAAGAAGGAAGGAAGGAAGGAAGGAAGGAAGGAAGGAAGGAAGGAAGGAAAGAA
>NW_008351958.1:3787360-3818860 GCF_000622305.1 Nannospalax galili | reverse complement strand
CCAGAACCCACATGAAAAAGCCAAGCATGGTGGTATGCCCTTGTAATCTCAGCACTGGGAAGTGAGAGACAAGAGATTGGGGCACTGGCGAGTTCAAGGCCATTCCCAAAAAAGTAAAAATGTAAGGAAGAAAGGAAGAAAGGAAGAAAGGAAGAAAGAAAGAAAGAAGGAAGGAAGGAAGGAAAGAAAGAAGGAAGGAAGGAAGGAAGGAAAGAAAGAAGGAAGAAAGGAAGGAAGGAAGGAAAGAAAGAAAGAAAGAAAGAAAGAAAGAAAGAAAGAAAGAAAGAAGGAAAGAAAGAAAGAAAACAATGACATTTCTGACAGGAGCCTGATTTAATTAACTGTGTGTGTACAACTGTACATGACCACTGTGAGCTCTCTGAGCAAAATCCAGCCCTTAGGTCTGCTATGGGGAAGAGCTCATCATGAGTGGGCACTTCGAGGAGAAAAGGCAAAACAAAACAAACATTGAATGCTTACTTAAAGATGAAAGCCACATTCAGATCTGTGGTCACCACTGACTGCAACAGGAACAGCCTGTTTCTGGGAATTGGGATATGGAGTTAGTGGGAAAAGTGTGACAGAAGTAAAGAAAATAAAAGACCCATTGGGCATCTTGTTGCCAGAGGGGATGACTTAAAATTCACATTTTTCTCAGGAAGACCATTGTGGTCTCTCAGAAGGTGACCTAATGCTGCTGTGTTGTCATGACATGCTAATCCCTGGAGAAGGAAGCAGGAAGAATAGATGCTGGTGTCAATATTATTTGCTAATGCTAATTGACAAGAGGAGAGTTAGAAACTGAAGAAATGACTGGAAAGATACACCTCCATTCTGTATGTGCACACACACACACACACACACACACACACACACACACACACACACACTCACGACCAGAAGTAGGCATGGAAAATATCTCATTGGCATTGTGTTTTCAGCATCACTATAACTACGCCCAAAACAAGTGATGCATGAAACGGTAGCGACATCTGTTCTAGAACCTGTGAGGCTTTACTCACAAAACAGTTGTGAAATCTTTTGGGGATAAAAATATTTCTAGGTAGTTATGCAGATGCTTTCCTCTAAGGGAAATAAACACAGAGAGAAGAGGGGGAGAGAGGGAGGGAGGGAGGGAGGGAGGGAGGAAGGGAGGGAGAGAGAGAGAGAAGTGCTGGGAAGACAAGAATAAAAATAGGGAACTATTTCAGTCTCTCTTTTCAAAAGAAGCTGCATTTACTGCCTTGGATGTGCCTTTTCTATTCTTTTCCTTTCTTTTCTTCTGTCTTTTAAATCATAGAACAAGTTAGCTATCATAAAGCTCAGGTTTGAGACTGTAGCTGGTAGGCTGCAGTAATATCCCATTAGATGCTGTGTATGTTTGTTTTGGTTTGCTAGGAAAACATTTTCTGACCTTGGAAATGAAATCATTGACTTGTCTGTTTGCTGATGGCCACAGACTTATGGAGGGCTCTGGTACTTATGTTAGTGTATCTTTGAGAGTCTGGAATCCACAGTGAGTGGGAAGTTACCCAACTTGAGTTAGCACCATTCAGGATGTGCCTCATTAAGGACCCAGATTCACTTCTTCCCACGACTCCCCAAGATTAGTTTACATGTATCACAGAGCAAATCATCCATGCTGAGAGGGTGGACTGCAGGCAGTGGGAGCAGAACATCTTGTTATCTATTTACTCTCTCCTTAAAGAGACAATTTAGAACTCGCTTCTTCATCAGGCTTCAAATATCTTCCCAGATGAGGGTGGTTTGCTTTTTCCTCATTCCAAAGTGCCCATCAATATTATGTATCGTATTTATGTTTAGATTTGTTTAAAGCAGCTAGCCTTTAGTAAATTAACAATTTATTCTGTTGAAATTGTTTAAACATGAGGATTTTGTTGATTTTTACCCTCCTCTGCACTAATTTGAAAGTCTTTAAACATTTTTGTGGGCTGTTCAATTTTAGTATTTTTCATAAAGCCATTGCATTACCTATTATTCTCTGAAGTAATTGATCTAATAGCAAAGGTTCATTTTGTTTGTTGAGCTTAGCATGAAGTTTGCTAACAGTAATGTGGCTTTTTCAGGCATTGTGCATAATTCTATTATGATGGTGTTTTACTGTAGAAACAGAAGCCAGCCTACCTTTTCCCATGGAATTCTTTAATCTGTAAATGTCCTTTCTTGGAAAAGAGTGGGTGATAAACTAACTGAGGGTGGTGGTATAGCCTACTGTAGTGCTGAACACTTGTAATCTGAGCACTGGGGACACTGAAACAAGAGGACTGTGAGTCTGAGGCCAATTTGGAGCTGGGTAGCAAGTTTCAGGCTAGCTTGGGCTACACAGTGAGACCTGTCTCAAAAATAAAAAGGAGGTGATAGGAAAGCCCTGCTGTGGTTCCACAGAGGATCTCACAGCAAGTGCGGGAGGAAGCAGCTTCGAGAGTGTTCTGTGAGTGCCTGTGGGAAGAGGCACCAGGTAGGTTGGCTTTGCTGTCTCTGCCCTTCTAAACAGAGTCAATGCCAGGTTATCCATACATCATGGCCAACATTCATCTATTCACCTTTGTAATTCCAGTCTCTTATTACTACAATAGCCTACATCCCACATGCTCTGCAAAACCCCAAAGTTCCTTTCTCCCTCCTATAGGCAGTTACTGGAAATAAATGGAAAAGGTTGATTGTTGTTGTTTTTCAGAAAAATGGAGAAGGGAGGCCAGTCAAGGGAGCAAGATTTGTTCCTTCCCAGTGTTAAGAAATGGAGAATCAAATCATTTGTAGTTATTTATAAGTGACAAAATAGTCACTTGGTGTTAGCCCAAACTGCAAGTGTTACAGAGGTGCCACATGGAGCCTTGGAAATGAACCTAAAGACTGCAAGAGAGGCTGCGCTGGATACCCACAGGAGTAAGCTCAGCGCAGGCAGCTATTGTGGGAAGCAATGACCAGAATGAGCGCGGAGCACTATGGAATGATGCTGGAATAATGGCATTGAGAGAAGCCTTCCTGACATTGGGTCACTGAATACGAGCTGTTTCATTCAGAGTAAATACCATGGTGTGGTCGAGAACTTGGTTTGGGTTCAAGTCTCTGCCCTTCCAAATACTTGGCTATGTGATCTGAAGTAGGATACTGAATCCTCTGGGCCTGTTTCCTTATAGGTAAGACCTACTTGTGGCTGTGGTAACACCTGAGGTCATACAGGTAAAGGGCCTGCATGCAGCAGAATGATGTGCATCAAATGGTAGCTATTGCTGTTTACAGAGGCTAACATAAATTGTCACCTTGGCCTTTTGTAAATTAAAAAAAAAATCCTCTCATACTTAGAAGCTATTGTGTTCCGGGTTATCAGTAAACTGTGGGCTGAGTGATCTCACCAGATAGATAAGGAAATGTTACTTGGAAGGTACTGAGCATACCTGTGGAGAGAATCAGTCACGCAAGAGTTTGGAAAGTCCATTCATGGCATGGATTGAAAGAGCACACTGCTATTCCAGCCTGCAGGACATTCTTGAAGTGATCACGAGTGCAGAAGACCTGAATGACATGAGGATAGCATCACCTGGGAGATTTTGCAAGTGCTAAAATGCCAGACCTGCTCCTGAAGCCCTGGTCTTTGTCTCCTCCATGTATCTCTCTTCTGATGGGAGAGGCAGGTGCCAGGGTCCTGGGCTTGGAGAAGCAGGTCTTGTGGTTCCTGGGATTCACACAACACTAAGAACCAAGTGGGCCCAGATCAACCAGTGGAAACAGGCTCCAACTAGCCTGAAAATTACTTTTTTTTTTTATGTGAAGGTAGGTTAGAAAACTTGTTAGTATGTCTGAGGCCCTGAGTTTCATCCCCAACACTGACCAAAAAAATAAAAATAAAGTAGCAAAAACTTTGTTTTTGCTTGTTGTGTTGGCCTTCTGAATAAAACAGTACCCTCAGAACTTTTGTTCACCAAGATCATGATGCAAATTAAAAGTTCCTGGCACTCAATGGATTGTCAAAAAAAAAAAAAAAAAAAAAGTAGCATTCTTGATGATATTTACCCACTTGGTGGATAAAAAAAGCAGTTGATCATTGTTCAAATTCCTGAGTCTATAAAATGCCCTATATTCATTAGGCCTCTCCATGCAGTTGGGAGCTTTTGGAAAAGTCAAACATGACTTGGTCTTTAGAGTTAGAGTTCAGCAGTGCCAATACAGGAAGGCTTGTAAATGCAATAGAAAGCTGTGAGACTCCTGAAACACTTCTCTTGGCATGGAAAACTACCCATGTTCAGTGAAAAGAGCAGGTTATAGGGGCTGCAGAGATGGCTCAGCGGTTAAGAACACTGGCTGTTCTTGCACAAGACCCAGGTTCCAATCCCAGCACTCACCTGGCAACTAACAGCTATCTGTAACTCCAGTTCCAGGGGATCCGGCAGCTTCTTCTGTCCTCTGCGAGCATTGCAGGTCATGGATGCAGTTACCTACATGCAGGCAATATATGCAGTATACATAAAATTAAAAAATAATAAAGAAAAGAGCAGGTCACAAAACTGAAGATCCAGCCGGGCGTAGTGGTACACACCTTTAATTCCAGCACTTGGGAGGTAGAGGCAGGCAGATCTCTGTAAGTTCAAGGCTAGCCTGGCCTATATAGCCGTTTCCAGGACAGCTGGGGCTACAAGGAGACCGTGTCTCAAAAAAATAAATAAATAAGAGGCAAAAAAAAAAAACCTCCACAAACAAAAGACAAAACTGAAGATCCTATTCAAACATTGGGAGGCTAAGGCAGGAGGACTGTGAGTTTTACGCTGGCCTGAGCTGCACAATGAGACCCTGTCTCTGGCCCAGGTGAAAGTGTGTAGTTATGGAGAGGGGAGAACAAAGGGTGTAGAAAGACATCCACCTAGTTGTGGGGCAGGTGGGAGAATTGTGGATATTTTAAATTCTTTTTGCTTGTCAGTATATTGTTTTTTCTACAACAATAACCCAATTTCAGAATAAAAAGTAACAGGGAAATGCACAAAGACAGACAGAGACTAGCAAAGAGCTTTGCTTTACCTGCATTGGTTTGCTTGGGCTGCTATAATATGATACAACTGAGGCTCTTACGATCTGCAGGCTAGAATCTAAGGTCGGAGGCTGGAGGTTGCTCCTGTAGAATGTTAGTTCCATGCCTCTCTTCTAGCTTTTGGTCCTTGCTGGAGATCTCTGGCTTCTGCTGCCTCACTCCAGCCTCTGCCTTCATCATTCTGTGACCTTTTCTTGAGTATGTGTCTACATTCAAATTTTCACTCTTCAAAAAGATACCTGTGGGGGAGAGATGGCTCAGTGGTTAAGAGCACTGGCTGCTGTTGCAGAGGATCTGGGTTTGATTCCCTGCACCCGCATGATGACTAACAACCATCTGTAACTCCAGTTCCATGAAATCCAATGCCTTCTTCTGAACTCTGTGGGCATTGCATGATGTGGGTACACTTACATATACACAGGCAGCACACTCATACATGTAAAATGAAAATAATAAAATATTTTTAAAAAGGAATATCCATTATATTGCATTGGGAACTCACCCTTCTCCAGTATAACTCATTTTAAGAATATTAGTTAGGGGCTAGAGAGATAGCTCAGCGATTAAGAACACTGACTGTTCTTACAGAAGGCCCGGGTTCGAATCCCAGCACCCACATAGCAGCTAACAACTGTCAGTAATTCCAGTTCCAGGGGATCTGACAGCCTCTTCTATCTTCCATGGGCATTGCACAACACAGGTGCACTTACCTACAAGCAGGCAATACATGCATACACATGAAATAAAAATAATAAATAAAATATTTTTACAAAGGATATTAGTTAAAGCCAGACATGGTGGCTCACACCTTTAATCCCAGCACTAGGGAGGCAAAGGCAGGCAGATCTCTGTGAGTTCGAGGCCAGCCTGGTCTTGATAGGGAGTTCCAGGCTAGCTGAGGCTACAGGGAGACCCTGTCTCAAAAAGAAAACGAAAACGAAAAAAAAAAAAAAAAAAGAATACTAGTTAATATTTATGGGTTAAATAATTAATCTACAATTAATCTACAATAACTGTCTATAAATATGATCATGTTCTGAGGTACTTGGGGGCTAAAACTTCAACACTTGAGCTTGAGAGGGATGCAGTCCAACCCACAGCAGCACCTCAGTATGTTAGCTGCACTTCCTGCCCCATGGAGGTCCAGCACAGCTTAACACTTGGGCAGCAGTGTGATGGAACACTGACCTCCTCAAGGGACTCCTGGTTCAAGGAAATATCAGAATAACCTCATCCTGAGTGTGGCCGTCCCACACCCCAAGACACCAAGACCAGGGCCATTCAGACCAGCATATCTGATCTGGGAGATCCACTTTAAAGTCCCCAAAAGAAAGAGTAATACAAGGAATAAGAAATTGACACATTGTTACTTTTGGTTTCATATTGACATCATGACTTAAAAAACCAAAGGAGAAAGCCAGTAACACTAAAAAGAAGGGAGAAAACCTTATTTAAGCTCTACACTGAAACCTTCTCATGGGTGTTTATAGTGGTTTTAATCTACAAATTAGAAACAATCAAGATGCTCCCCAATAAGCCAAGACATAAAATAAACTGTGGTTCATCCGTGCAATGGAATATCGTTCAGTGACAAAGAGAAATGAGACGTGAAAGACAGAGGAACCTGAAACCAGCTGCAAAGTACAGCATGAACCTCATGCCATCCTGGAAAAGCTCCTGAGGCAGGGAAAAGATTGGTGGTTGTCAATGGGAAGGAGGGAGAGAGGAATAAATAGGCAAACCTCAGGATTTTTAGAACAGCATAGCTTCTTGATGTGATCCTGTAATGGTGGGTACATGTCACTATGCATTTATCAAAACCAGGCATGGCAGTACAGGCACTGCTGTAATGCAAGCACTTGAAAGGTACAAATGAGAAAAATTTAGGATCATCCTTGACCACTTATAGAATTTGAGGCTAGCCTGGGCTACTTTGAGACCTGTCTCAAAACATAAAAACTAAAAACCACCAACAAGCAAAACCTGGGCTACATAAGACCCTGTATCAAAAAAAAACCCACCAAAATAAAAAAAAACCACAAACAAGATAGCTCAATACTTGCCAGTCAGTTGCAACAAACATGCCATGACAACCATAGTGGAAGACGTTAATAATAGGTGGAAGGGAAGGAAGACAGTGTGTGGGAACTTCCCGTATGATCTGCTCAGTTTTCCTGTTAACCTAAAACTCTGTCCCCCTTCTCTCCCCCTCCAAAAGTCTATTAATTTAAAATTAATCCATCCTCAAATATATTCTGCACAAAGAAATTTCAAAGAACTCGTATACCTAGTTGGCTACCCCCAAGCAGCCCATGGCAGATGAAAGTTCAGGGAAACTGCATGAGTGAACTCCTTTTCAAAGGCAGAGAAGACCCAGATGCCCCAAGTGTGAAGTAGCGGGCCTCTCCAGAATTCAGACACCCCGACTGTCACACTTAGCTCAGACTCCACAAAACCCTTCTGATGGGGCTTAGGAGGTGGGTGTGGGGGAGGGGAAGAGGAACCAAATTCTTATTCAAAGAATTAACAATTTGGAACATGCACAAGCGTGTCAACAAGTTATGTAGATCTTATCAGCATTGCATTTTTGGTGCCTCCCAGCCATCCAGCCAGGCTCCACCAGCCTGTCAACACCCACAGCATCCCACGTCTGCACCAGCCTATCAACACCTCTGGAGGCTCTGCTACTCAGGCCTGCCTCCCCAAAGCCCCTAAGAGCCCTGGAGTCTCTTTTCCCTCTTCTCTCAGGATGCTGCCAGACCTTGCACTCTGTGTGAGAATGCCTGCTACCCATTCTGCTACCTACGGTTTGGTTGGAGTTCCATGTTCATAAAATTGAGGCAGGCCTTTATGCTAACTTTGAAAAGAGTGATGAAGGTAGACATTCCAACATCCTCACATCTGAAGGAGGAGAGTGTACGGTTCAGCTGTTTGAGAAAGTATCATTGTCATCATTGTTGAAGTATTTTAAGTTTCTGTGTTTGCAGACAGAACTTCATGATCTTGCAAAATTATAGCTAAGAGAAAAGGGAGGACACTCCTTTGAAATTCTTTTCCCCAACCCCTTAACTATGATTGAAACCCTTACAGTTCTGGATACAAGCGCACATTTGCACACAATGTGCTTATGCCTTGCTCCACAGAAATGCAGACTTTCAAATGTAATTTTACTGAAGGATCTGGGAGAGCACCATGAAAATGACAGTCTCTATAGCTCGGCTTTCTTTTGCAATCACCTGTTCATTGCATGAACGTCAGCGAATGGTTCTTGTTTGTTTTCATTTTTAGGCAGCTTTAAGTGCCTTGAAGCAGTTTTCTGAACAAGGACTGGAATCAATCGATGGAGCAATGAACGTTGAAAAAGGTTCTCTTGAAAAGTGAGTAAATCCTTGGTCAGTAGATTTACTTTTGTGATTTTGTAAATATACAGAAAATGAGACACAGATAATTATAAAGTAAAAAAATCTAAACAAGGATGCCTAAATCTTACAGAATTACTCATAATAAAATTAAGTTTAAATGAATGAAAACCAGTGTGTTTAGTAGTATTCATCTCCTCCAATACCTGGGAAAGTTCTAATCTGTGAATTGATTATTGTTTCTGCATTTTTGATGCCTGTTGGAAATGCTGAGAGTTCTTGACTGTAGCACTGCAAAACCTCCAGAACATCGTTTCAACCTCACACTGTTAGGCATTCTCTCAAGTTGGTGTTTGAGGTAAAATTTTCTCACTCTGCAGGGCATGATGGCACATGCCTTTAATCTCAGCACTTGAGAGGCAGAAGCAGGTGGATCTCTGTGAGATAGAGGCCAGTCTGGTCTACACAGTGAGTTCTAGGCCAGTTGGGGCTGCAGGGAGACCCTCTCTCAAAAAACCACCACCAACAACAACAAAAAGCTCTCACTCACATGTCTTCTAAGTAAAACTGAGAGAAAAGAAAATGGGATTAGGAGCCCCACCCCTCTGTTCTGTATTTGGGTTTCCACTTTGTTATATGGCACACATTGGGACTCCCAAGGACAACAGCAAACGTGCACCTATAACTGCCTCTGAAACCCCCAACTTGGCGCTTTTTATGAGATTCGGACATAAAACCCTGTGTAGGGAACTGAGTTCTGGATCTCTCTGGGGACCCAGTTTATACTAGCAAAATGGAAAGCCATTTTCCATACTCATTATTCCATAATAGAATCCAGACACTTTCAAAGCCAGAGTAACAGCCAGGGAGATCTCAGTGCATACACAGAAAATAACATCTTCAGGATTAAAATAAAAATACAGAACCTAGGAAGCAAACAGCAGATATACTGACCTTGCACTTAAATGAACATACAAAAATCAAACCAACAGAAAATAACAAGTACCCCGCATTTAGTCATCTATATTAAAAGATAAGAAGAGCGTGAGAAGAAAGCATTTGGTGAATAGACAGGGCATTTTAAGTTGTCTATAGATTGGCAACCATTTATAAGCTAATTTAATCAAAACCATTTCCACATGATCTCACCAGCAGACTATCTGAACATAAATATTGTTGTTTCACTTTAAAATGTCACTTTCGTGGTGACCTTTGAATCCTGTGTGCCATCTGCTAATAAACATGTCTGAAGATGTGCAGCCCTGGACCTCAGCTCTTGTTAATGTATTAATCTTTCAGACAAGCCAAGCATCTGCGGGAGAAAGCGGACAATAACCAGGCGAGCCCGGGCCCCATCACTCAGGACTGCAAGAAATCAAAGTCGGCCATCTAGCAGCTCCTAGAACCCACGGCTGCCACCGCGTCCTTATAAACCTGTCAGCACGCATGAGGGTGTCTGTGTTCAAGGAAATGAATGACTAATACCATTATCTGAGTCTTATGTGAAGACAACACTATTCTAACACAAGAGATAATGTACATGGTAGTGTTTATTCAACTGGGGGAAAATAAAACTTTGAGCATTTCCCTTGGAACTTGAGATCAGATCATAACTCATTTGCCCAGAGGCAGCAGAAATCTGATCCTGCTACTGGAGCTTAAAATAACAATTAATAAAAAGTGTTAGAAACAGAGCTAAAGTTTTAAAATGATTCATAGAGAAGTTGGTTTGGTTCTGTCCTTATGATTGTTCTGTCGTGGCAATTGTGTTCAGTTATATTCTCTCTCTTTCTCTCTCTCTCTCTCTCTCTCTCTCATTTGAAGTAATGCTTGACAATTCAAAAATTAACCAATGATGTGCTGTGGAATGTGATGTTGTCTTCATATAGAGTCGCACAGTTTCTCTTTTTATGCAGATATTTGTAATCTTCATCCTAAACACACACACACACACACACACACACACACACACACACACACAAATTACTTTAAGGTGCGCTGCACAAAAATGTATGCAAATAACTATGTTTTAAATCAGGTCAGATATTTGATTTAAAATATGAAATAATACTAGGAAGAAGTAGTTTCCATATATTCCAGGAATTTTAAAAAGACAAAATGAAACAAAACCAAACAGTTGTGGGTTTTGAGCTCCATGATGCCATTAGCCACCAAGGGGGCGTCTTGCCTCTGCCCATCTCGTTCCCTGACTCCACTCTGTCGTGGAAATTGTACCCACCCCCGTCTGTGTTGTAGCCACTCACTGTTTGCATCGAGTGTTTTTAGTAACTGCCTCTGGACTCGAACAGTGAGTAGGATCAAAATAAATACTGTACTTGGTGGGGAAGGGAAAGCCTGTTGGAGAAGCTTCTAGCCAGCCACGCTCTGGACCAGCATGTTGGACTCCAGTGGGGCAAATGCAGTAAAAATTTGGTCAGTTTCTGTGTAAAGTGTTCTTGTTGTTCTTTCATTCTTCACTCTCGTCTTTTAAACATCACCTCAGTGAAAACTCAATGAAGGCTACCACCCTGCCTAGCCATCCTGCCCAACGGTGGAATTAGAAGTGGCCATATCTGTGAAACTGCAGAGCCGCCTCCTGGGTGACTGGGGCCTGACTCTGGCCTGGTCTGACCAGCCACTGTCACCTCATTGTTCAGGCTTTCTCCTTATTGATTTGCAAAGGTTGTGCAATGAGAAAACACTATATGGTCTAACTGCTCGGCCCAACCTGACAATAGGAATAGAATTATGTAAGATTTCACAAGCAAAACCACCACAAATCATGATCTGGCTGACTCACACGCGACTGGAGGATAAACAAACAGCACCATAAGGAAATAACTCCAGGGCTGTTGTTAATGATTCCCATGTGGGCAAGTCCATCAGTATTGGGAGGGCTGGGTGCCCTTGGAGGAAATAGGCTTGGTTACATAAGGCTGGGTCTCAGGGAAAAGAACACCACATTTGTAAAGTTAGGGTTCTCAGAGGTGTTTACTATTTGGACCACAGTCTGCTGCTTAACCAAGGGCCCAGGGAACTCTAACTCATTCCCTTGGGAAGAAGCAAGCCCTTCTTCTGCCAGGACCTGGTCCCATGAGGCTCCAGGACCTGGATGAAGTGGGGGTCTGCTTCTGGCAGGGCCACTGAAGTGACTGGGCAGTTTACTCAACACAATCAACACCGCTGCAACCTTCTACAGTGACACCAAGCCAATCAGGTCTGTGGGAGAGTGGTGAGCTCAAGGGACAAACAAAGCTAATCAGTTCTCATGACCCAAGTATCTGAAGCATTTAACCAGATCTGTCTGCCAGAGAGTCACCTCAGAGCTGAATTATCACCAAACCCACAGAGCAGCAGTTATGGCAGGAGAATGGACATTTGCCTGGGATTTTATTCTGCATCCAAAATCCTGTGCCTCTACCTAGCTCAGGAAGGCCTTCGGGTATGTTCCCAGAACAGCAGCACTTCCTGGGAATCTTCTGGGTTTTTCTTTTCCTTTTTTTTTTTAACGTTTGAATTACCAATGCAAATGATGGGTGGCCTGTGTCCCTGGCAAGGCCTGCTGCAGTGCCCAGCTCCACAGCGCAATGTTATATATCATTAGAGGGGAAACCATTAAGTAGATTTATTGAAAGAATGTTTCTTCAGCACAAGGAGATCTTTTTGATGAAAAATGGAACTCATTATTCTTTAAAGGACACAGATTGACTTATCTCCTTTATCAATTACAGTGTCTGCTTTCAGCTTGTCTCAATCAGCACAGAGCTTTGTAGTCACTTCCCAGTGCTCAGGCCAGTGTGCTTTATGAAAAAGGCTTGTTTTCACATTTTAATTGGAAATGTAATATTGCACTTTGGAACTCTGACTATCTTTTCCACTACAACTTGCCAGAGATCAATAGTGAGACACCACCCGTTAGGCCATGACAGACATTCCTTCCCTTTCCTGGGGTGACCCCTTTGAGAAGCTGTACTGGCATCCTTCTTTCCAATAAACATACTCAATTATGATTTTTTTTTCCATTTCTGAAGTTTCAACCAATTTTTGCACCATAAAGTGAAAGTAGATGAATGGAAGATTTGGTCTCAGGGCTAGGGGAATGGAGCAACCATAAAATGCCTGCTGTGCAAACATGATGGCCTGAGTTCTTATCCCAGCACCCACAGAAAAGCCAGGTGCAGTGGCACGCTTCTGTAACCCTGGCACTGGGGAGCCAGGGTAGGTAGATTCCTGAAGCTCATTGGCCAGCCAATCTAGCCAAATTAATGAGCCTCCAGATTCAGAGAGAGAGGTCTTCATCTCAAAATAATAATAATAATAATAATAATAATAATAATAATAATAATAATGTGGAGAGCAGTTAAAGAAGACACTGGATAACACCCTCCGGTCTCCACATGCCATATATACACAAACTCACATGAACACATACACCATATACACAAAAGAAAGAAAGAAAGGAAGAAAGAAGAAGAAAGACTGATGTGCCTTATTATTTAAAGACTCTCAGGATTCTTGGTGACTTTGGAATGTGCCCAGACCCATGGGCTGGTTTTAAATCAAATAAATAAGTGCTGCATGTGAGTGAGCATGGCCAGCGTCCAGAGTTTGTTCTGGACCTTTCATTTTCCAAAAGCCACTTTTATTATGGCCAAGTATGAAAGTGAACTTGATAGTTTTGCATTCGGCTGATAACTCATGAATGGGAAAAGCAGATGAGAATTTGTCTTTTGAGTCTTCATAGCCTAACCCACCATCATACAAGCACCTGGTAAACACACAAGTGACACACTGAATAAGAGGACAGTGAATGATCTACCGTCAATACCTGTTAGAGAAAGACTTCAAGTCTCACTGCTTACATGACAGAGATAGGCACATATGACAACATATGGCATTACTGTTGATGTGATGTTTATTCTCAAATCCACAGGGACTGTGCAGTTTTTAAATAAAGAATAGAGGAAGTCCAAAACCAAACAGAAGTGTGGATCCATGAGACTATCTTTTCCCTACAGCTTGGAATATAAAATGTCCTTCATAGGCTCATGTGGTCAACACTTGGTCCCCATGATGGTGGCACTCTTTGAGGAGGTTCTGAAAATCTTAGGAGATGGAACCTAGCTAAAGCAAGTTGGCCACTGGGGGATACCTTGTCCCTGGCTCGCTCTCTCTCTCTCTCCCTCCCTCCCTCCCCCTCTCCCTCTCCCCCTTCCCCCCCCCCCCCCTTTTTTTTTTTTTTTCCGGTCTTTTTGAAGCAGGGTCTCCTTGTAGCCCGAGCAGACCTGGAACTCACTATGTAGCCCGGGTTGGCCTCAAACTCAGAGACCCCCCTGCCTCTGCCTCCCAAGTGCTGGGACTACAGGTGTGTGCCCCCACGCCCAGCTTCTCTCTCTCCTTCTTGTCCATAATGAGATGAAGAAGCTCGTCCACCAGAGTTCCTGCTGTTATGATGTCCTGCCAAACACCTGGGATCAAGCAGTCACAGAACAAGCCCTCTGAAAATGTGAGCCAAAATAAATCTTTCTTCCCTTAAGTTGTTCTCTCATGTATTTGGTCACAGATAAAATCTGATGAATGTCTGCATTTATGTTCCTCCCCTATGATACAAGGTTTAGTTCCAATCCTTAGCCCTACATACCTTTTTATATTGCTACAATCTCATATGCATATCTTCATGAAGAAAGACTGTTTAATATCTGATTCAAAGCACAGACTTCTTTATATCTGGTTGAACCCAGTTGTCTATTTCTGACATATACCGCCTGATTTCCATTTCACTCTGTAAGACTTATGTAAGTTACTTCACTGGGGAAGCTTTCCTCTTAGGTGCTTACCTCTCAACACAAGTAAGAACTCCATTAACTATATCCCCAGCATGCTCTGATGTGTGTGGGGAATTCAGAAAATATAAACAACTTCACTTTAAAGAGACCCACTCTATGGTTCTTATAACCTGCTCTGATATATGTAGCACATACAGGCGATAAACTCGTGTTCTGTTAACCTCCTGATATTAGGGGCTGCTTGTTACACAGGGTGACCTACCCTTACCTAACTAATAAAAGTATCTTGGGCAAAACTTGAACACAACTCTTGCAAAATAGTTGACTCCGTGCATGTATATTCTTTGAGGAACCTGGAAAAGCAGCATCTTTTAAAAATTCTTAACTTATAGTAGTCAGTAGAATTTGTAACATTATAACTTGTTTCTTTTCATTACTGACATAGTGACTTAATGACTTTATTCTAAATTTGTTGATACACATTAAATCTGTTCCAAGCTATTTCTTGTAGCTTTTTAAAGACTATTTTTAAATGTTTCCAGGATACCTTAAAAAACTACTGTGTGAAAAATATTAGCTGCTTTAAGATTGATTTGCCCCTTTCATATTTGTTTGATAGAGGACGAGATACATGGTAGAATCTTCACTTCTGGGCAAATAATTCCAAAAATCTGAGACTTTACATTCCAATAACATCTCTATTAAATAACTCTAATAAACTTATTAAATCTGAAAAAAAGAGAGAGAGAGAGACCCACTCTAGCTATTAGGAAAGATTGATAGGGAAGTGAGCCAGGATAATTGCTATCCCTTGAAGTATGACAGGTACAAGCCCACCTGCTTGTCTCCTACATTTCCTCACTCCCCTTTGCCTTGGGCACCATGCTACATATATTCTGGTGACACTGTCAAATAAGTTACATATGCTTTCAAGGAACTTTTACTACATTGGTTGTATATTACTACATTCTTTTTAAGGCAGAATCTTGCTATGTAGCCCTGGCTGGTCTAGTACTCACTGTTTACCCCAGGCTGTCCTTGAACTCATGATTCTCCTTCTTTAGCCTCATGAATGCTGGAATTACAGGTGCTTGCCACCACACCTAGCTTTCCAGCAGTGTATCTTATCTTGCCTCCACCACATCTTCTGCCTCCCCTTGAACATTTACTAGGGTGAAAACTCTTTAATCTTACCAACACTCAAGAGGGCAGTCAATCCAATTTGTGTCTCCTGACCTGGAACAGTGCCCATCTTAATATAGAAAGTACTCATTAAGTGTTGACTGGATGAACAAGACAGAAAACTCTGTCTTGATTGGTTTTCTTTGTGATGATGTGAATGATTACCTGAGCAGCAAAGTCTGGCCCACTGGATGTAGCCTCTTGCCTGACAGGGAATAAACTGTTGATTTTCTTCATAGGTAGCCTTATTGAAGTCATATAATAGCTTCAGATTTCAACTGTTCAGCTAAAAATCTTGAGATTATAATATGGAAGAGTATGGAGACTTCTTTAAACTGTGCACCCCAGGAGGTACCTCAGTGGGTGAAAGCACTTGCCACCAAGCCTGATGACCTGAGTTTAATCCTCAGAACCCACGTGGCAAAAGGAGAGCACTGACCCTGAAAATTGTCTTCTGACCTCTGCACATTGTGCTGTGATACACACACACACACACACACACACAATTAATTAATTCAAATTTAAATGTGCACATGTTATAAAAAGTAAGCACAATATTTCAGCCCATTAGTGGATATTAGGGGAAGAGCAATAGTTAAAAAGCTTACTCTAGGGACCTGGTCTCAGACTTAGAATGTAGCCTCCTGGGCCTCATTTTCATATGTATTGAATATGGCCCCTAAGTCCACCATAGCTCCAAACTTGTCTAACCATATTACCTCAAATTTTGTCCTATTAGATATGGAATTTTTATCAAACATCTGAAAGGAAAATGCCTCTCTTGTGTCACTTAGGATCCTTTCTATTGCAGTTAGGAAATCAAGTCAAAACACCAGTGGGAGATTTGGTATAAAGCCAGAACATGTTTCACAGAACTAAGGGCAGAAATCCAGAAACCAACTGGAACCAGGAAGTGGAAGACTATGGGGGAAACCAGGAAACTCCATCTCTCTCAATTCCCCCTTCTCTCTCCCTAAACCAGCTCCTGCTTCCTACATGCACACATCAAAGAACATTATCACAGACACCTGAAGAAATACTGACTTTCTCTTATGACTTCATTCCAAAGTCTTAGGAAGCTACTACTCCTATAGGTGCACCTTGGTTCATTTTGTATAAAGATGCCCCCGCCCCTCCACCTCTGCCCAGGTAGACTAGTCATCTGAGAACATAGAATCAGTGCTTAGTAACACAGCCCAATACATAGCTGCCTCAGCTACCTCCCACATTCCTCAGGGAGGTAAGATCATTATAATCATGTATTAGTTTTTTACTCTTAATGTAGTAGACTATGAGGCTTAAATAACTGAATAACATTCTCCCAAATGTCATAGACTGGTCTCAAGTTTGTAAAGGCTGTGGTGTTTTGCTTGGTCATATTTAATCCCTTTAATCTTTAGTCTCAAGGATCTCAAGAACTGGAAAAGTATTTTGAATGAGTCATAAAACTACCTACAGCAAAAATAAAAACTTTCCAGTCAGCGGGGAGGCTGGAGAGATGACTCAGCCGTTAAGAGCACTGATTGTTGGAATCCCAGCTCCCATATGGCAGCTAATAACCATCTGTAATTCCAGTTCCAGGGATCCAGCGCCCTCTTCCGTCCTCTGTAGGCACACAGGTATACTTACACACAGGTATAATACTCATACACATAAAAAAATAAATAAAAAAACTTTTCAGTGATCCCAACTTAGTACATTTTAAATAAGCCTCGATCCTTTAGCATGCACAAACAACGGGAGACATGGCAGTAGCGTGGTCATCCATCCTGATTTCCACAATCAGGAAATGAAAGCCTGCTTCTCTGCCCTTGCTATCCTGACAGGTACTGACCAGAAGGGAAGTCTGAGTCTTCTAACCATGGGCAGGAGACACCAAGGCAATTTTGGTCTCATTTTCTTTCAAACTGTGCTCAAACATATTCAAAGAAGGGAAGAAACTTGGTTTCTGGGGTGAATGGGAAACACAATAGAAAGAATCTGAAATCTAGATTACAAACTAAAGTGAGGAAGCCCACCTGCCTTGGAGGGAGAAGAATGAGGAAATGGACCTTCCGGAGGAAGCTTTGATGGGAACAGACCAGGTGGAGTCTGTCTTCTCAGCTTCAAGAATGAGCAGTCAAAATCTCCCTTCTCCTCCTTAGCCTCCCCCAGGCTTCCTACATGGAGTCATTTTCCAGAATGATGCTTGGCCACTGGTTCTTTCTCATTCTCTGGGTACAGCACAAAGGAAAAGATCTGCCTTCATCAACTCAAGATGATTAACAAGCACCAGAATCCTTGACAGTAGGGAAACCGGGGAAGGTCCGTTGCTTCCACAGTCGACTCAGCGTAATAGACAACAGTTGTTCATGCGTTCAGTTCCACCACAGCTACTATCTCTGTCACAGGAGTGGAAGCCATGAGCCTGCAAATGTCTGCCAAACAGATCTTGCCTTCTAGTTTCCAACCTTCACTAAATCCCATTATCAACCAAATGTGGACTAAGTTAGTCCTTCCTTGAGTTAGTCACTGTGGGAAACGAAACAGAGTGTAAAGTCTCTACGCCAGGTCCAACAGGGAAAATGAAATAGAAATAAGATATGGAGAGAAAATGCAAGAAGCTAGAAATAGATACACTTCAGGAAGAATACATTTCAGCTTCTGCTCCCAGCATACTTATGGAAGCTTCATGGGGGAGCTCAGGTCAATTACCCAGGATTTAGAATTGAAAAAATGTTTTACCCTGACTTCTGTTTTTCTTAAGCTAGTGACCTGAGTTGGCCAGTTGTAACCAAGATGCTGTCAGAATCCATTTTTCATATTTCTTTTCTCGGGAGTAAATCCCTGTGATCACTTAGGCTCTCTGAACACCATCCCCTCCACCTACTGTCACCTCCACCTCCAACCTTTCCAACCTTGATGCATGTTTCATCTTTACCTGTCCCCAAGGGAGCAGTGCTGGGTGTTATTCAAAGCTGGGAGCCTGGAATCACACTGTGTATATTCACCTGCTGGCCTTCCCACTCACTCCATATACATGAAAGTACCCTTATCTTCACCAAACCTCATTTTCCTGAGCTATAAAATGAGGGTAGCAGGGTGGTCATATAGATTAAATAAATTAGTTCTGAGTTAATACATCTAAAGTGTTTTGAACTATATATGGCAGCGTAAGCACTCATAAACATGAGTTATGCTTCACCAAAAGACACTGATGAACTAATCAATAAGTATTGATCAACTTCTCTGTGCCAGAAATTATAACTAGGTTCCAAGAACAGAAAGAGCAGAGGTGAATACGGCACAGCCCTATTTTGAGTCATGGAATTTTGGTCTTTCAAAAAGACTTAGAAAACATACCTAGAAATAAATATTACACCAAATTGAATGTTCTTGAAGGACCCAGAGAAGACACTTTCAGAATGTCCCATTGGGCCTCTCAGATTTTAAGGATCATCTTCCAGATGCTTTCTCTACAGGGTCAAATGCCTGTGACACCCAAGGCCTCTCGGATTGGTGCAAGAATGGCTCATAGGAGACAGAACCTTTCTCGCAAAGGGATCCCACATTCCTCACACACCTGCCTTACCTCCTTCTCCAGACTCCTCAAGGAAGCCAGGGAAGATGGTAACAACTAACAGGGACCTATGAAGGTATGCACAGCCCCAGGAGTCAGGGAAACCAAAGCCCATGAGGTGCCTCTGAAATGGCAGGCCCAAGTTGGATGTGGTACTATTGGTTCTTGGAAGTCAGAAGTGACAGCCTGTAATGATGCATATCTGCATAGGGGTGGGGTGAGGGAGGGCATCTAGGCTGCTCCAGGCCCCTGGTCTGGGAAGCTGGGCAAATGGCATGAGTTCAGTTCTGGTTTACTGAGTGACATGGGTGTGTGACATTCAGAGAAAAATCTTCAATTGGTAACAGAGGTCAGAGCATTAAAAAGGCAGGAAAGATGTCAAAGTGGAAGAGAAATATTGTGAGCAGTAGCACCTGGGTGATAATCAGTGACACCCCAGTTCGTAACATCCTCTAGAGAGATCTTGTAGACTCTAAGAAGAGCAAAAGGCCAAGGGCAAACCCTTGGGAGGCACTAATGGGTAGGCTGAAGAGGGGTGGTCATGAAGGGATATGAGAAGGAATCAGAGTAGTAAGAAGAGGATGACCAGGGGAGGACAGGGTGCCCAGGAATGCCACAGTGGAGTGGCAGGTGGAGGTAGGAAGCTTTCCATCCATCAGCACATCAGGAGACCATGGACCATGTTTTTTATTATTAATTTTTTTAGTTAACGTACAGAACAATTGGTTTCATTATGGCATTTTCATATACATATCATTGTACCTTGCTTGTACTTACCACCCTCCATCCTTCAGCTTCCTTCCTTCCTTCCTTTTTTTTTTTCTTCCTTCCTTCCTTCCTTCCTTCCTTCCTTCCTTCCTTCCTTCCACTTGCAGGACCCCCACCTCTCCTTTAAATAGTAAATACTCCCCCCTTCTGATTTAATGTGTTTGTCCCTGACAGGGATCTGCTGCCCTGGCTGCTCTAGAACTCATGATCCTCGTGCTTCATGGATCATGATTAACAGTCCTGTTCAGTAAGGTGGAAAGGAATATTCAAAGAAGGGAGTCTGAGTCCTTTTGAGGGGCTAGACAGCTCCTCCAGCAAAGTCCTAAATCCATCATCTTCTCAACTCTGGATATACTAGTGTAGCAGATATAAAGACGACTGTTGCATAGCTAATTCTTTCAAATTGAAACTTTCCCTCTTGGAGATAGGAGGGTAGCTCAGAAGATTTAGGAAAATAACAAAAGTTACTAGGGGTCTGAGGAAATTGATAAAGTGCCTGCTGTGCAAGCACAAAGATCTGAGTTCAGATCCCCAGAACCAATACAAAAAGCTAAGTATGGTGGTGCATGTCTGTAAGCCCAGCTTTACAAGGGATGGGCAACAGAGCTCATTGGCCAGGTTTGAAGAGTGACCATATCAAAAAATTAAAGTAGAGAACAATCAAGGAAAGGCACCTGATGTCAATTTGGGGTCTACACATGCACCCAAGCACACATACATATGCACATATCACACACACCCAGTTATGAAGTTCAGGAAGCTTACAAAAGTCATAAAACTCACAAGGCTCCTCTCTGAGGTTATATAAGCAGCAGACAATTGCTGAGGGCGGAAGTCTCTTTGTTGGAGCTGTCTGCAACTTGGGCAGGAAGCTCCAAGGATACAGTGTTCATGGAGGATGGGCTTTTCCTTCATGCAGCTGCCCGAGAATCACCCACACTCCAGTAACAACTCCTCACTCATGATCCTGTAGGTAACATCAATAAATTCATTGGTTCACCAATCTGGGCTTGGATAGAATCACTCCTTTGCTATGTGTTCTAGTTTGCTTTTCTGTTGCTGTGATAAAACACTGAACAAACCCAATCGATTGTCCAAGTAAAGCAAAAGGTTTGCTTCAGTGTTCTTGGTCTCTCGTTAATTATAGATAATTCTTCAGCCCCAGCTGACAAGAAACCACAGATTCTTAATTCAAAATATAACATAAATGGCCCTGATAGAGTCTTTGTTTACCTCTGAAACTTTATAAACCAAGACTTCATCTTCTCTGTTTCTCTCAGTACTCCTATTGTCCAAGCTCCCGCTGAGCACCCCATTGAGCTCTAAGCACTCAATGGCTTTTCCAACCCAAAGTTCCAAACACATCTATAATCCTCCCCAAAACAACATGGTCAGATTCATCACATCAATAGCCCACTCTCAATACCAATTTCTTCTTTGCTTTATGTTGCTGTGATAAAACACTAACCAAAATCAACTTGGGAAGGAAAGTTTATTTCATCTTACAGGTTACAGTCCACCATTGAAGGAAACTAAGGCAGGATCCTGAAGGCAGGTACTGAATTAGAGACCATAGAGGAATGCTGCTTACTGGCTCGCTTCCTCTGGTTTTCTCAGTTATCTTTCTTTTTGAAACTTTATTTTATGTATATGAGTGTTTTTCTGCATGTATGTAAGTACACCATGTACATGCAGTGCCTACAGAGGCCAGAAGAGGGAGTCAGATACCCTGTAACTGGAGTTACAGATGGTTGTGAGCAGCGATGTGGGTGCTGGGAACTGAATCCAGGTCCTCGGGAGGAGTAGGAAGAGCTCTTAGTCACTGAGCCATTCTCTCCAGCTCCTCAGCTACCTTTATTATAGAGCTCAAGTCCACCTACCTGCCTCAGGATGTCACTGCCTACAGTGAGCTGGGCCCTCCTACATCAATTTATAAACAAGAAAATGCCCATATCTAGAGAAATGGCTCAGTGGTTAAAAGCACTAGTTGTTCTTCCAGAGGACTCGGGTTTGGTTTGCAGCACCAACATGACAGTTAACAACCATCAAAACTCCCGTCTCAGGGAATCTGGCACTTTCTTGTAGCCTCCATAGGTATCACATATATACATGCAGGCAACACACATATACATAAAATTTTTTTAAAAAAGAAAGAAAATGCCCATAGATCTGCCCACAGGCCACCCTGATGGAGGCAATTCTTCAGTTGATACTCTTCTTCCCAGGTGACTCCAGTTTGTGCCAAGTTGACAAAACTAACCAGCACAGAATGTAATCAATGCCCTTTCTGGGGAAAATATTCACATCTCCCTAGAAAAAGTCATACTACTACAAATTCCAGATATACTAGTTCACTAAACATATACAATATAAATAGGTGCTACTTTTCCAGAGAGGAATGTGGCAACATGCATCCAACTATTTAGTAAAGCAAAGGCACTGCTGTCAGAAACTCTGCACCCAGCGACAGTACCTGCCCAGTGTTGTCAGTGAGACAGAATGAGCTTATGTGCATAGGAACTTGACAAGCAGAGACTCTCAGATCAGCATCGTCCCCAAGGCCCTCTGGAGGCGGCAACTGCAATTGGGCATGGAAACCCAGCCTATGGGTTGTATCCATAAAGGAGCTCTGGGAAGAGGTACTTTCTCACCTTCACAGTGAGCTGTCCTTTGCTCTGGTGGGCTCATGTTCTAAACTCTGTGTTAGTTGCCTTCTGAGGATAAGGTTTCTGCTTCAATAGAAGAATCATGAACAGAGGACAGAAAGTCCACTGCAAGCCTAGGGCATGCATGACAAAGGCTCAGGAGGCCATGGGATGCGTTTTGTGTGGATAGATTGGGTTATGCTGTCCAACATGGAAAGCATACAATTTACACTATTGAGGCATATTAAGGATTGTTGTAAAGTATCACTCTCCCCATTAGGGAGGGTTTTCCCCTTCCTGTGACTCTGGGTTAGCCTTGTAATTGCTAAGTCAACAGAATCTGGTGGAAGCAACATGCCAGTTTCAGGCCTTCCAGGCTTAGCCTCCTACTTCTCTACAGGGCCATTCCCCTTCTGGGTCTCTCTGCACTTAGACATCATACCATGAGAAGCCTAAGCCACGCGTGTAGACACTTAGTTCAACAGCCTCAGATGCGCTCCAAACTCACAGCCAGCATACGAGTGGACCATCTCGAGTGTTCTGGCCCTAGAAATCACCCAATGACCTCAGACACAGCCAATATCACAAGGAAGAGAAATGACATCTGGTTGAGCCCAGTCAAACCACAGACTTGTGAGAAATATTACAGGAGTTGCTGTTTCTCTCACAGAACTTTGGGTGGTTTGTTATATAACAGCAAGTCACCAGAACAATTTTCATTCATGTTTTCCATACAACTTTAGCCTAGCTGCTGCATTAAATTAACACACACAAACTTATTTATCTACTAGCTTCCTTCTTGGTGGCACAGAATTATTCCCATGATCCTTTTCCATTAGCACAAGATTAACGTTCCCCTGGCCTCAGCTTTCTTACAAGAGCATACAGTAAATGTCTCTGGTGTGAGGTAGAGGTAGAGTGTGGCTGGGGAAATTTGCCTGGTGAGGAGAATGCCTTTGTCAAGTGAGCTGTCAGAGAGAGCCTCTTGTATTAGGTTCATTTTTATACACATAGTTGAACACAGGAGTCCTTTTCCCCCTAGTCTTCATAAAAAAAGAAGTCAAATGCCAAGAAAGTTAAGATGGCTTTGTTCCTACTCTTTCTTACACTGAGGGCCAATTTCAGTGATCAATGCTTGATCACAGTAACTATGTGGTTATAGCTCTCTGTGTATATGTGTGTGTTTAAGGCACATGGGTGTGCCATGGAATATGTGTGGAAGTCAGAGGGTCACCTTGAGTATCTCCCCTTCTACCTTGTTTGAGGCAGGATCTTTCTGTTGTTTTCCCACTGGGGGCACATGGCCCCTGAGCTTCTACAGTCTCTCCTGTCTTTGCTTCTTAGCTCCCTGTAGAAGTACAGGGATTACAGATGCTGACTTCCTACTCATTCAACTTTTACATGAGTTCTGGAGATTTTGAACCCAGGTCTTCATGCTTGCTCAGTAAGTGTTTTTACCCCCTGAGTCATCTCCCTAATCATCCAGTTATGACTTTAAGTCTCTGTAGCATCGCAGATACTGTGAACCCTGCTTAGCCTATAACCTGCTCCATATCCCCTCAAAATCTAGAGGTTTGCTTCTCTGGGAAGGGTTATCGCTTGCACTATATATCAAGACCCTCCTTGACAGGCCAGGGAGGGATGAGAAAAAGCCTGAAGTACCTTCCTCCTTGTCCCTTGGGAACCCAGAACAAATAAAGGTTCACTAGGAGAATATACTCTGAGGACTAGAGCTTTGAGCTGCAGAGTGCCTTGGAAAATTCTGGTTCACCTAACCTAGCCAAAATTCTACTATTTTTGCTGTGTTGCAATATTGTTTAATAAACACGCTTAGACTCTTCAACTCAAGTGAATTAATTTATAACAAACATAATTTTCTGAATCCTCATATACCATTGTTATAACTGCATTTCAGACATAAAGGAATTCCAAGCATAATGCTTGCATTGTTTTTGTAGTGTCTGGATCATAAATGATAGCAGGAAGACCCTATTACTAAGAAAAATAAAATTAAACAAGGTGGTCTGTGGTGAGTTATTGTATGATGGAATTCTTTCCACATCCAGGCTTGGATGATCTCATAAATTGTTCTTGGGTTGGCAATGTCACCCTAGCCTGCTAGATTGAATTATTTCCTTGTAATTCAGACCCCCTGTCTAGTCTGTAATGAAGAACACCTTGTGTGTCTTGGCTGGTATGGGTAGTAGAGTCAGATACCCACAATTGTCTGAGAGTTGTGGGTACTGAGACACATGTCCCAAAGAGACAATTGGTGATATTGTTCAGAGTGCATTGTCACAATATCAGGTGAGGGAATACAGATGGGAGGAGGTGCCCAGAACACTGCATCTGGCACAGGGTTGTTTAGACTATGAGATCTAATTCAGACTTTTGGACCTAATAGCCATAGAACAGTAGAATCCCTCCCACAAATGCTCAGCAATTCAGAAAGACATGTTGATCATTCAGAGCCCCGCCTCCGACTCGTCTGAGATCTCTCTTGGAGAACAGCTACTCACATATTTGGAGGGAGAAAACAGCTTCCTTAGGGGAAAGAATCTCAAAGCTTTCTAACCTGGTGAAGAGGAAGAGGTTGACAGGCAAACAGCCATCTAGAAATAAAAGCTGCCTGGCTGAGGCGGCTCCTTTTGACCCCGAAGTGTACAACAAATCACTCTAAAAGCCATGTCCTCTTTCTTCTAAGTGGGAGAGGGGACACATTCCCCTACTTGACACGGAGCCAAACTCTCTGAAGGCTTGCAATGACCTGATGTCTAACACCCAGGTCAGAGGCTGGTTTGCTGACTTACATCATTTGCTCTCTCTGAAATCTGCAAATAGAAAGCCGTGTAAGATCTATTGCCTCATCAAAGACCATGGAAACTGACTCAGAAAAGATATTTGATCCTGAAACCAATGGCCTTGACTCTTCCCCATGACCACTGGCCAAATCTGCAGGTTCTCCAAGACCTATGTCACCAAAAGCCTGGCTGAACAGGGTCACTTTTAGCATTCCACCCTTGCTGGGTAGCAAAGTGGCTCAGAATTTGGACTAGTGGCTTTCAGCACATGCCTCTAAAATTTCTTCTTTTAGCTAGCATTTAAAAAATCTAAGTTAATTTAGAGAGAAGTATTTATTGGTCAACTGTTATTGCCAGGGTGACCAGTCTGCTTAGTGCTGAGGGGTTTTCTGGGGCACAGGACTTTTAGCACCCAAAAAAACTCCAAGCATACTGGGACAGGAGCAGAGGGAACAGCTACATATGGTTCTTGTAATTCCACACAAGTTACACTCCAAATACAAGCTGCCCAGTTACCCTGGGAAATTTAGGCAATTGCTTTCTCACTGTCTGCCATGATTAAATCCTAGATCTGGGCCCAGGGAATCTATGTGAGACCTTTCTGCAAGTTATGTCTTCTGCTAAAGAGAACCCAACCACCTGCAAAGACCCACAGGAATGTAGGTTGTTCACACCAAGGCCCTCCATTGCTTTTCAGAGCATGTTCCACCTTATGTGACCTGGAAAATCACATCAAAAGGCTAGTTCAGAGACTTGGCAATCCAAGTGTGTTGTAAGAGATGGCTGACAGATTTTCTCCTCCCTGAGGCCAATCAAGTATCTTTACAGGATTCTGAGTCACAAACCAGAATCATTAAGTGGAGGGTAGTTCCTTTGCTAAGTCTGGAAAAGATACACAGTTTATAAGGAGTGGAGACATTTGCCTTTGCCCAGAGATTGTTTGCCCTACCAAGAAAGAATGCAAAAAGTCATAAAGGGAGGTCTTAGAAGTCCCAAGGTGATGCCAGCCCAATGGAGCAGGTTACTTGGACTTGGTCTCTGAAGACCAAGCATTGGAGTTGTGCTCATTTAATGACCTTGACCCAAATCTTGCTTTTCCAACTTTCAGAAGTGTAGGAGTGTGGGGAAGACAATGGAGCAGTAAGTCATAATGTAGAGGAGATCATAAAGTGGCAGGCATAGCCATAGCTGTTTGTCCCTAAGACATTCCCCACTTTACACAGTTCTGTGACACAGCCACTTAAGTGAGTAACTAGGCTGTAAAGATGAAATGCCCCTGGTGTAGTGTGCCAACAGCAGGTTCAATTTTCTGCAGCTGGAAATTTAAAGGCACCTTAAAATTCTGTAGCCATGTCTGGATTTTTTTTGGAGTAGTGCTTTTGGGCTAAAGCTGTTGATAACAGAGCTTACTGTGCTGCAGAAAGAAGGAAAAAGAGAATCCATTCAAACCTAAAGTCTTTGTCTGATACAGATTTGAGCCTAAGCATTCAACAGTCCAGTTTTATCTGAGTCCTTCCCTAGCCCCTTCTAGGCCAAGGCAACTATCTGTCTTGAGTTTCTAGTCTGTCTAGACTCTAGTCCTGCCCTGTGTCCATGTGATCCTCACACCCCACCTCTTTCTTCATTCATAATTTCAGGTGCAGGTCAATGTTTGCTTCCAGCAAGATGTCCTCCCCAGTGCTCAGACCACTCCCAGCTTGGAACACAGGGTGCCCCATTCACTGTCTCCTTAGCAGATAGCACCCCTGGCAACCCCAGACATTGCCATTTTAGGGCCACTTGCTCATGAGACTGCAAGCTATGGTGGGAAATGTCTGCCTTTAATTTTCTGGATTTATCCAACCATAAAACTCAATTGTGAATGCTAATACATTTTTTTGAGACAGGGTCTTACTCTGTAGTCTAGGCTGGCCTTGAATTTGTGATCCTTTTGCCTTGTTCTCCCAAGTGATGAGATTATAGGCAAATGCACTACCATCCTGGTAGCATTTGATCAATCAGAAATTCCAAACAAATCCCAGTGACATAAGCAGTTACTAACTTAGTGAACTTGCAATTCTATACATAAGTATTCAATCCAGGAGTAAGGAACACAAAATAATTATATAAGAGTGCTTGGCTTTATTCACAGCTCCATCCCCCAACCCCTGCCACCCCCCCCACATACATATGCACAAATGTCATGTGCCCATAAGGAGAAGAATAGAAGTATTCAATGGAATACTATTTGGCAATAAATGCAGTAAGCACCTCAAATGTTACAGGATTTTATGTAGATGAAGTTTTGGAGCAGGCAAAACTCAGTGAAAAAAAAAATTAATTGTGTTGCATTTGGTGGAGAAAGTGACTAGAAAGGGTCTCGAGGGCTTTCCGCTTCTCCCTGTTCCGGAGACAACCACACTTCTCATGCAGTACCAGCTTTGTCCCTGAGACATAATGGTGAAGGCCAAGAGTAACAGATTTGACCGTATTGGGTGCCTGATCGTCAGAGCTGCCTTCAACTCTGGCAAAGTGGATATTGTTGCCATCAATGACCCCTTCATTTACCTCAACTACATGGTCTACATGTTCCAGCGTGATTCCACCCATGGCAAGGTCCATGGCACAATTAAGTCTGAGAACTGGAAACCTGTCACCAATGGGAATGCTATCTCTATCTTCCAGGAGGGAGATTCTGCCAACATCAAATGGGGTGATGCTGGTGCTGAGTATATTGTGGCATCTACTGGTGTCTTTACTACCATGGAGAAGGCTGGGCCCACTTGAAAGGTGCAGCCAAAAGAGTCATCATCTCTGCCCCTTCTGCTGATGCCTCCATGTTTGTGATGAGCATGAACCACAAGAGGTATGACAACTCCCTCAAGATTGTCAGCAATGCCTCCAGCACCACCAACTGCTTAGCACCCCCGGCCAAGGTCATCCACGACAACTTTGGCATGGTTGATGGACTCATGACCACAAGTTCATGCCATCACAACCACCCAGAAGACTGTGGTCAGCCCCTCCAGCAAGCTGCATGCATAGAACATGATCTCACTGGTGCTGACAAGGCCATAGGCAAGATCACTCCAGAGCTGAACAGGAAACTCAGTGGCATGGCCTTCCATGCTCTTACCTCCCATGTGTCTATCATGTATCAACCTGTCACCTGGAGAAAGCTGCTAAATACAGTGACTTCAAGAATGTCGTGAAGCAGGCATGGGAGGGAGGCAGGCAGGGAAGAGCTATACCGAGGACCAGGCCGACTCCTGCAACTTTAACAGTGACACCCACTCTTCTACCTTTTGATTCTGGGGCTGACATTGTCCTCAATGACCACTTTGTTATGCTCATTTCCTGGTATGACAACAAATTTTGCTACAGCAACAGGGTGGTGTACTTATGGTCCACATGACCTCCAAGGAGTAGGAATCCCTGGATAATCCACCTTAGCAAGAGGACAAGAGAGGCCCTTGGCTAGGGGAATCTGGACCCAGCCCCCAACACACTATCTCCCTTCAGTTCCCATCAGACTCCCAGAGGAAGGGGAGGAGCCTAGGGAGCTCTACTCTCATGAATACTATCAATCAAGTTCACTACACCCATTCAAAAAAAAAAAAAACATGGAAAAAAAGAGCCTTGAGGGAACTTTTGAGGATGATGACAATGTTCTACGATTCAACCAGAGATTGAATTATAATTTTACTGAAGGCAAATTTTATCTCAAAAGAGAAAAAAAGTAATAGATCTTGCACATGAATAACTTGTATGTTAAAGTGTGTTGATGTTTGCAATTTATGTTGAAATGCATTAGAAAAAAAGTGCATTGAGGGGAATGAGCATGTAAAGAAGTGATGAAGGGTCATAAGAAAATAAAACAACAAAATAAAATAGCTGGTGTGAACTGTTTCCTGGCCACAGGGCTTACCTTCAGGGGGTAGGAGATGAACAGCTCATCTGACGAGGCTGTACCAGAGGAGGTGGCACCTTTGGTGTCCTTGGGGCTGGTCACATTTCCAGGAAGCAGCTGGTGGGGAAGGGATAAGAAGTTCTGCTGGTGGTGGTAAGGATGGACTCCAGAGTGAAGCTGGCACTCCATGGGGGCTGGGTAGGAAACAGGGCTTGGCTGAGGGACTTGTTGGGGGGTGGGGCAGCATGCCATAAGTCTTTGATCTTTAGCCACTGCCCAAAGGGCTGCCCCATTCTTGGCATGTGCCAGGTACAAAGGAATGTTCACTGAATGACAGGCTGGCTGAGCTTGCTCTGTCCCTGGCCAGCCTTGAAGTCCAGCATCGAATTCATCGTTCAAAGGACTATCTTTTCTTAGGAAACACTGATAATCCAAACCACATCTAACCCCGTTCCTCCTTTGATAGGGTAAGTGGGCTGGCAGATCAGAGGATGGCCTTAGATTCCGGCCATCTGGATCTCGGCAGAGGTTGCAAACTGGCAGCCCTCAGGCTGGATCCAGCACACAGATGTGTTATGTGTTTTGTTTGGCCCCTCAAAGGGTTGTTTTTTTAAAGTTTAGTTTAGTTGCCAAGGTTTTTTAAATCACATAAAATCTGGATTGTCTGCATCTTTTGAAAGGCTGGAAGACCCAGCAACCTGGGGCCTACATGATGACGGTTGGCAGGAGGGAATGGTAACCGCCCCTTAGGGGGCCTGGCCCTCATTCACTCCTGTCCCCCAGCTATGGCCATGGGCACACCATCTTTGCACACCATTGTCCTTTGTGTGGCAAAAGGAAGAAGTCAGGGTTAGCTGATAGCCATGCTAAACGAATTTCAATGCAACAAATACTAATGTTTGGTTCTAGAGGAGCAATGAAGAACAAAATGATTTGGACTTTTTCCACAGAATTTGGATTCTGGACTGACAGGAGGGAGAGAGAGAGAGAGAAATAACTCCAAGTATATTTTAAAGGAAGTAAACTCATAGCTGTATAAGAGAGGGTAACTAACTGTCCTGTCCGTGTCAAATGCCATATTAGTTACCTTTCTCATTGCTGTGACAAAATAGCCGAGAAAAACCACTTAAGGAAGGAAGGTTCTAGTTTGGCTCACAGTTTGAAGATATAGTCCATCATGGCAGGGAAGGGGCTGCAGAGAGGGCAGCCCTAACTGTGGCAGCAGAAGGCTGAGGCAGCTGTGTCTGCAGTCAGGAAGCAGAGAGAGATGAACCCTGGTGCTCAGCTGGCTTCACCTTTTCCACTTTTAATTCAGTCTAGGGCCCCAATCAATGGAGTGATGATACCCACATTTAGCACCACATTTAGGGTGGGTCTTCCCTCCTCAGTTAATCAGTTAACCCCCACCCCGGAAATACTCAGATATACCCACAAGTTTATCTCCTACTTGATTCCAAATCCAGTCATATTGGCAATGAAAATTTACTATCACAGATGTACTTTTTTTTTTTGGACTTTTTGAGACAGAGTCTCCCTGTAGCCAGAGCTGGCCTGGAATTTGCTATGGAGACCAGGCTGGCTTCAATGTCATAGATGTGCCCACCTCTGCCTCCCAAGTGTGTGGATTAAAGATGTGCGACACTACACCTGGCACAGATGTACATTTTTTAGAGGGAGTAAGAAAAAGATTACTCTTAACAGCTTCCAAAGCACAATGTACCTTTATACAATACACTTCCTTTGTTAGCAGGATGAAACCAAATATCATTCACTACAAACAGAAAATTCTGGGAGCTCTGTACAGATTTTGTATTCTCTTTCATAAAGGATCTGTATTCTATTTTTTTTAAATGTAAATGGCATAGTAATCAACAAGAAAAAGAGCCAAAGATTCCTCCCCGTGTCTCTGACTAATGCTCTCCACCAGTAGTTTTCCAGCCCTTCTATATGTTGGAGTCACTGGGGAAGTTTTGACAGATGCTGGTACCTGGGCCTCTCCCAAAGGTTCTGATTTTATTATTCTGGCTGTGACCTGGATGCCTGAAGAGGCCCCTAGGTGCGGTCTTGGTGGAAGTCACACTAACAATGGCCCATACAACTTAGAACCTTGCAAATGTCATTTTTTTTTTAAGTTAGAATATTCTAACTGGAAAACAATTACTGTGAAACTATTTACATTCTCATAGAATTATAAACATTTCTCAAGGAATACTTTACAGCACAACTTTTTTTTTCATACAGAAGAATTCATTCCAAAGCAATTGACATTGAGACGTTTTCACATGCATTTCTAATCTCTATATACATGACTATCACTGGTCACAGTCGCCCACCTTCTGAGCTCCTCGGCATCTGAGCATGAATACAAACTCGTCAGATAGACAGCCTTCCTCTCCCACTAGAGGCTCCATACTCTGCCATCCCTGTCACGGTCCACTGTGTTGTCAGCACCCTCATCCATTCCCCC